>NC_143263.1:80804076-81104180 GCF_984573655.1 Nuphar pumila | reverse complement strand
CTGCCTACTGGTGCCGTTGTCCATGTGTTTCTTAGCTTGTCTCCAAGTCTGTAACATACTCTCCTTTTTCTGTTTATTCTATAAAAATGAATCTTGCAAATAGATTGAAATGTGTATGTTGTTTCACAAAATAATATGCTTTCCTTCTCTTTTCTCCATGTGTATTTCACTGTAAAAGGGCACATATTCTCACACACACAAAAAAAAGAAAACTGTAAAAGGACCAACCAGGCCAAGGCCTGACTGCAAAGTCGTATTCACCTGTGATGCATGGATCCCTGAAGGATCTCACCGCGGAGGCATCACCGCTAGCTATTTACAAGTCCTGAGCTCTCCTGTGCAATAGCGCACACAGGTGCACTTTAGATTCACGGTGCACGCAGGTGTACTTAGACTTCACAGCTCACGCAGGCGCTTTCACTGCGCACGCAGGCGCTCGGCAGATCTCAATGCATGCAGGCGCACAGGAGTTCACGCACACACAAGTGCGCACGTTGCTCACATACATAGACACGATGACGCTTGCTTAGGTAGTTGTGATAGGAGCGCGTGTTTTGCCTGCTTGCACGCCGATGCAACGTCCGCTGCAGTCCGAGCCTGTAGCTCGATCGGTTCATGCAATCAGATCACGATCTGCAGTAATGTAAACCTGAACTAATCTTACTCAGGATGAGGTAAGGTGCTTATGCACTTAGCTCACAGTCGTTTGACAGTGTAATGAGCGATTGCTCAGTGACACTCAATGCATTTGTATTAGCATCAATCACATGTGTGCAAGCTTTCGGTCTGCACCTTCCCTTGAGCATATGAAGTTCATCCTAATGATCTTTGACCCAGTCATGCAGGAATCTATGCATAAACTGAAGATCGAAATTGTAAATCGGAATTGAAAAGCAAGTAAATGCACTCAGCTGAGATCTAAGAATCGACGATCAAGAGCTCGATCTGTGCTCTTGGATGCGTCGGATGCTGTTCGAAGTTTTGGAAACTCAGAAGTCCGATGTAGTCTGCGCAATGCTGATAGAAGGAGTGGAGAGGGAGAAGATGATAGAGTAAAATCTCCACAAGTATCCAAAGATAACTTGTGAAGCCCAATCCTCAATTAAGAGGCCGATCTCATAGCCAAAAGAAAATTCTGTTTTTCATTCCACAAAATTCAGATTACAAGGTATCCTATTATTACAAACAGGTCTCTATTTATAGAGACATATGAGGTTTTAGTGCCATTGGCTGGGCAGCCCACTTTTCAAAACGTCCGGCTGTCATTCCTTATTTCTGTACTGAAACCACCCTGACTGCTTTAGTGCTGATCACTCTGTGTGCTGAACTGTGCAAACCGAATGCCCTGGTGTGCCTATCTGCCCAGCAAGCTGACCAACTGACCCTGCTCAGCTTTTACCGTTCTGACTGTTGTGCCCCTGCACTCATCTGAACTCGGCTGGTCCCTTGTGGTGAATGCTCGGCTAGTCTCTCCGACCTCATAGGTTGGAGTTTCACTTGGGTTCGCATCACCTGTGTCGTAGGAATGGTGCAGTCTCCCCCTCTGGTCCAAGCCCAAATATCATCTGGTAAAGATCCAAGCCCATGTTCTCGCTCAGGTACTGTTGTTAGAACACCTGATATACTATTTGTAGTCACCGGCGTTTCATCTTTGAATACAAGAGGCTGTTAACCCAGCTCTGTTCTCTCTCTCTAAATGTTGTCTTGCAGTCAGGCTCTCCTCAATCAGCCCACACGTTTTCGATTTTCAGCACCCAGAACCCTGGCTGATAGGTATCGTGACTAGTATAACAAGCACAGCCAAGCCAGGCTCAGGGTCGGACAGTGGCCAGGCTCGTATTTTAAGGCATGACCCCAAGCTTGGGCCAAGCCCGAGCAGAGTCCAATATTTGCCAAAGACAAGCTTTTGGAGCTAAAGCTCAGCTCGAACACAGCCCGAGTGCACCCTAGACATAACCAGAAGACTGAAAAGCTGTAGGGCGATAGTTGATATTTCAAAGACTTGTTCAGAAAATGACATTTTTTCATTCTTTCCCCTAGATAAAACGGGGGATGATGGGCCCTTACTAATTCATTAATCGAAGTTGAAGAGTACACTAGCGAATCTAAAGGCCCATCCTTCCAAATACAGCTAGACTGAATGATGCCAGTCATATCAACACTGAATTTTGAAGCCAATATGCACTGCAGATGCATTGCTCCATTGAGCTTAAAATGATCATGGATGCACTGTAACCACATCTCGCAGTTACATCAACAATTACAGAAAATAAAGCATAAAACTATAGTAGAAAAAGATGATCGGCACACAAAGAATACCAGATGGCTGGATTTCAAAACAGGTCGATTGCCAAAGAAAAAAGCTGGAACAAGAAACATATTTAGACCAAGCAAATAAAAGGCATCAGTTTGTATTTTCCACCTTGAAGCAAAATAGAGATGCCAATTGGTGTCTATTGCCCACTCTGCAGATTAAAATAAACAAGAGAAAGGAACATGATACAACATCAGCATTAATCCTTACAAGATGTGCAGTGTTTTGCAGCGGCTATTTATCAGCATCACTGTTGCTTGCAAACTAGAAGAGATCCCCTCTATTAAGGCTGACACCAGAAAATGCTTCAAAAACCTGAAGGCTTGAAATCTTGACTTTCATCTCTTGAAGATGAACATCTTTACCATCTCTTGTTAAAATTCTGTAGTTTGACGCATCTGATGAACTAAAAATCCAGCAGGTGTAGGTTCATGTTCATCTTATTCTGCAGGAGGATCTGGGGGTGGACCTGGTTCAGCGCTCTGATTTGCATCAGGATGAAAATTTATAGGGAACTTCGTGACTCTGGGCTTGTCAGCTAGTATGTTCCTCTGCACCCTATCAATTAGAGCCCTTGGGGGTGGTTCTTCTCTGAGCTGCTCATCATCATAATCATTGTTCACATAGTAGCCTACTCGAACGAATTCCTGACCCAAATAGGAACATGTCAGCAACAATACTGTCACCCCAATGATGTCTTCCTCACGAATCTTTAGTGGATCTGGTGGATCAGCCTGATAAGAATCAAATTTTGATATTAGTATTGGAAAATGAATAACATGTGGTCCAATTCTCAGCTCAAACATGATTTGGATGAGAATATAACTTGCCTGGAAGACAAAGCGGTAGTTGCCAACATTGACAGGGCCAACAAGCACACTCTCCAAAAGCTGGTCGTATGTTTCATCTTCTGCTGATCCAACATAAATGAGCTTCCATTCCAGGTCTGCAATAGATGTACTACAATGTCCACATCAAGCCAATAACAAGAATCCTTCATACACAATATATCTGACTACAGTTTGAAGGCAATTTTCAAATAATGCTAGAGGACAGTTGATCTTTATTCTTTACATTCAGGAAATATGATTACTACAAGGAAAATGAGTCACCTATCAATGTAGCACTCATACACAGTAGCACAAATCTTGCTTCATTGTTGAAATGAGTGACCCATTGGTCATCAACTAAATAACTATTCATGTACAAACATTGCATCTTGATGCCGGTATGATTTATAAACTTTCAATTAAGAACTTGTGAACTTGAAACTCTGGACAAACTTGTATCCATGTGATATAGATTGCATCTCTTTTATAAGAGAAGATCATGGTAATAATCGAACACAACTTGCCTCAGTTAAGACAATGCAACTCCCCAAGTCCAGCTATCTCTTGCAAGAAACAGATCTGCATTCTGCATTACAATTGCCGTAGTTTCCATTTATGATCAGTGTTTCCATTCAAAATCCAAGTTAAGTTTTGAATGATATTTCATTTTATTCTAGATTAAGTCCTTCAAGTGGAAGCATGAAAAGCTACTAGATTAGAACCTAAACATCTACAATATAACTAAACACAGGCAAGAAAACTAGATAACTTTCCTCACCATATGTTCACAAAATGCAGGACACACCAGGTTGCAGCTCCTCTACTCTGTATGATATATATCAATCAATACCAAATATCTCTTTCCTACCCATGTCATGATTCTAACAAAAGAAGAGCTTTGTTCCTTCCGCATCAGTATGCAATAAGATAACCCTACTCGACAGACACCAACAACACAGAAAGATGCAAATGCATAAAAAAATATATGGATGCAACTTACCATTCTTAATGTTTAGGACAGTTATTTTTTTATTTAGTGCCTGACCATTAACAAAGAATTTCACGATCAATACTTCATCATAAATTGTAAACATTTCATTGGAAACTATAATGTTTATTGAGCATGTGATACACCATATTTTCCAAAACATACAGACAAACATATCAAGGTGAGGTGCAAGGATTTTTCCCATGACGCATATGCATAAGGACTCGTAATAAAAGGCATATGTTACACGTAAGACCATACCACATCCCTGTAAAAAGACTTCAACATATGTTGGTGACCAAAAACAGTTAGGGATGTTCTTTCCTTTCTTCCTCAAAAGCCATTGATTACACCATTTCCCAAATCCAACCATGAATTTGATAATGGGCCCATGTATGCAGATAATAATATCTCAAAATTTTGTTTTGAAATCTTCAAAAGGCATTGAATTGCTCATTTGTACTTCAATCATGCCCCAAGAGATCTGAATCAAATAACATATTCTGATCTAAGGGCATTAGATCTCAAATTAGTGTTCATTTTAGATCACTAGTAAATTAGTAATCAAACAACCAGTTAAACTTTGGGAAATGAATCGTTCTAGTACAAGTTAGTCTTTTTTTAATGCAATTATATGCATTCCAATATATTTTAGCCAAGATTTAAGCATTTCCATCTAAAAATTCCTGGTATCCTTAAATTCTTTTCATCAGTTCTTTTCTTATGCAATAAATTCAAATTGTTTGATTGCCAATAAACTCGCAAGATATTTCCAATCTTAAATATAATATATGCTTGCTGTCAAGTCTGAACTTGTAAACTGTGTCTTTCCTGTCGCCAACTATAAATACACAGTAAATAAGAACCCTATCAAGCAGTGTGGGTTGAATATATAGATTGATAAGGAGGCAGGAACAAAAGGATAAAATGGTGTAACAATTTCATGTGCACAATCATCATTGTCTTATAGACATGCATACATCAGGCATTTAGACTGCAACTCATGCATAATCCAAGTAAAGGTTACAACTCTGAATATAGAAACCTTACAAGAGCAACTACTGATGACGCCCGGGTATCACAGAGTACTATTGTAATTAATGTCATATATCCATTATCTTGAACAAGCATGGGTTGATAGGAGATCGCCTGAGTATGAATCGTGACACATCAAATTTCAGTTATCAAACCCACCATCGACTCACCATCGTAAGCATTCAAGCCATAATTTTCCCTAGTTTTAGCAAATAATAAAACTGCTCATCCGAATCATACAATCATATAGCACAAAGCAATGGTCAAAAATCTGGACTACTCCAAATCACACAATGTAGGCCAAATCCAAGATCATTTCTCTGAAGCCAAACGCCAGATAAATACCATAAAAGGCATCCCACCTGCACGATTGAAGTACCCCCACATCTGAAATAGCTAAAATGGTTCTACCTACCTGCTTTTCGGGTTCCTTTCTGAAGCAAAAAGATACAATCATGCAAATAAATAAAAGGAGAAGCCTTGTCTCAAGAATGTCATCTCTTTGAATCTAAAAGTAGCAACCACAACATCACCAAGGAGGCATTATGCACCATCTTCACATTTCAACCCATCTCCTCCCGACTCAAAGAACAGTAAGTTTTAACCTCGCCATGACAGAAGTAGCTGTGGAAGTCATAACGTTACAATTTTTTCACGAACATGACCTATAATGAGCCATGAAATAACTAACCTTCGCAAGAGAATACGAAAAAGCTTACTAAATTGTGCAGCATCATGGATTCTATCGATCAACTAAAGCAGAAAGCACGTGACACAAGGAAAACCCCAATCTGCCAAAATAGCCCTAGCCCACGAAACCAAGTGAAGAAAACGCAAAAGAGAGAGTACTAAATTCCGTGGTATCACAAAGAAAATCGACCATCTAAAGAACAGAAATCACGCGCCAAAAGAGAAACCCCCCTTTGTTTTACAAATTGACCCTAATCCGAGAAACAATCGACGAAAGCCATAAAAAAAAAAGTGAGAATCCCGCACCGTCCTTCAGAGGAACCAAGCACTCGTAAGAGATCTCGAACTGGAAGGGGTTGAGGAACGCCGCCGGATTGTCGAGGACGGTGACGTTGGTGATGTTTACGGCGCTCATTGTCGATCTCCGCCGAGGGTCTTCAAGAGAAGAGCACGGCCATCGAAGGCAACAATCACGCCGAGGGAGGAGGAAGACGACGAAGAAGAACAAAAATAATGAAGGATGAAGGAGGAGAAGGAATCCTAGGTCGCCAACCACGCAGAGCGAAAACCCTAGAGAGGAGGAAGAGGGAAAGAGACGAGGCGGAGAAGGAGAACGACGGGAATTGGGAAGGATTCCGGGAGGGTTGCCTCGCTTGTGGCTCCGCCTTATATAGTTACGGACCAACCCGTGAGTTGGGCTCGCTCACTTGTATGTCACCGGCTGTAGCCGGTGGAAGCCCGCCTCGATGGGTTGGCGGGAACTTTTCTCTTTCCTCTTCCTTTTGAAACATCTCGGATCGGTTTTCCGATTCGATTCGGATAAATGCGATTCGGATTAATGAATCGGTATGGAAATGCACTTCTTTGAAGTGTTTGAATACCGCGAATTTCACCACCGCGAGGGTCGCCCGCGTGGCCACTAAGGTGGTTGTGAAGGTGCTGAGATGAAAGCTGATCAAACCCAACTGGTGCATGGGGGTGTCCTTAGCTTTAGGACGTAAGGCATGGTGGTCATGGGATTCGACCCGGGGTTTTCCTCGCTTCACAGGGTTCCTCATCATAAAAAAAAAACCGGTGTATTTGATTTTTGGGTAGGGCCTGGGATAGGGATGGCAGTGGACCGGGGGAAAGCGGGGCCCCGCCTCGCCCCGTTTGGACCGGGGATGAAGGGTATGAAACGGGGATGGAGACGGGGACGAAGGTTAAAATCCATCCCCGTCCGGGGGTGGAGGCGGGGATGGACGTGCACTTTTCCCCGCCCCGACCACTTTTCCCCGCAATATCCCCGCCCCGCCTCATCCCCGTTTGAACCGGGGATGGAGGACATGAAACGGGGATGAAGGCGGGGGTGGAGGATAAAATCCATCCCCGCCAGGGAGGCGGGGCGGGGGTGGAGGATAAAATCTTGAGGCGGGGCGGGGGTGGAAACCTTGTCCCCCGCCCCACCCGGCCCCACTGCCATCCCTAGCCTGGGATGAGATCCAACGTGTGCAAATTAAATCTTAAATATACCCCAAATTAAGGTTTTTATATTAAAAATTTTAATAGAGATGCTTGTATCTCCAAGGCTGCCAATGGATCGGGTTTGTATTGAGTCCTCAACCCAATAGGATCCAAAAATTTTCGGTGAGGGCATAAATAATGCAACCCAAATATCATTCTAGTCAACCCAAACCTTACTCGAGTAATATGCAGGCCGGGTTTGGGTTATGATTTTTGCTGAATATCTGACACGACCCAACTTGGCCCCAAGTGGTATATATGTATTTTTAGTGAAAGTAAGCTCCTAAAATTATTTAAATGCGGGTTTGAGATTTTATTTTATTGAACCTGAACCCGAAATCTTATAAATTGTTATTTGGGCAGGTTGGGGTATACCTTGATGGGTATGATGCCTGACCCGTTGACAACCCTACGTATCTCTAGCTTACAAAGAAAGGGTCGAACTAGAGGTAATGTGTATCTCTGATCTTTGGATTTATATTCATGTCCGAGAACCAAGCAGGAAAATATACCCTGAATTCTTTCAAGGATTCATTTGATTGCCGATGGAATCTAACCACAATGGATAATTTTGTCAAAGAAATTGGTGTCTGCCACTTTTCTCCAATTTCTCTCAAACCTAGGGGTGGCAATCTGGTCGGGTTGGCGGGTCGACCCGGCGGGTTGGCAGGTCAGCATACCTCAACCTGAACCCGACCCATTTATTAAACGGGTCGGTTGTGGCAAACACAAACCCGACCCATTTATTAAACGGGTAACCCGACATGACCCGCCAACCCATTTAATAAACGGGTTGGGTCAGGTCAACGGGTTGGCGGGTCGAACCCGACCTGTTTAATAAACGGGTTAGGCGGTTCGACCCGTTTATTAAATGGGTTAGTTTAAGCCAAACCCGAACCCACCTAAGAGGCGGCGGGTCGTGTCAGGTTTTGACACCCCTACTCAAACCCATAATAAAATTATGAGTAATTTACTTATAAGTGAATAACGTATGGCAAATTTAACTGCCGAGGTTTCAAATATTTAAGATAGGTGCCTAACCTTTTAAAAAATAGCTTAGATGACAGTTTAAGTTGCTTTCTATCTCTAAAACTACTTATTTACCTTTAAGCATAGTGACAAACGTTTTTATTGGCAATTTCTAGTTTTTCAAAAAACTCGTGAGAAATCAAAAAAATTCATAATTCTTGCATTTTTTGGCAAAATCTCGACAATAAAAAAATTAATTTAAAATATATAAAAATTATTTTTATAAGAAAATATTAATAAAAAAATATTTAAAAATAAAAAATACATGATTTTTTGCAACAAATAGCCGTTTAAAACATAAATATCGTGTTTAAATCACGGTATTTATGTTTTTTTCATAAATCTCACGATATTTGTCACTATGCCTTTAAGTAGAGTAGTAATGAAAGGAAGGCAGCAACAGCGATGGATACATATAGAGTAGGGGTGGCAATAGGGTCGGGTTGGCGGGTCAGCATACCTCAACCTGAACCCGACCCATTTATTAAACGGGTCGGCTGTGGCAAACACGAACCTAACCCGTTTATTAAATGGGTAACCCGACACGACCCGCCAACCCGTTTAATAAATGGGTTGGGTCGGGTAAACCGGTTAGCGGGCGGGTTAGCGGGTGGGTTGGCGGGTCGATCGGGTTGGTGCATGGGTTGGCCCGCCCGCCTAACCTGTTTATTAAACGGGTCAGCCGGGTTGGCATACCCCTAACACGAACCCGACCCGTTTAATAAACGGGTTAGGCGGGTCAACCCGTTTATTAAACGGGTTAGTTTAAGCCCAACCGGAACCCGCCTAAGAGGCGGGTCGGGTTGGCGGGTCGTGTCAGGTTTTGCCACCCCTAATATAGAGGGTAGACCAGTGAGCCGGAAGTCAAGGGCTGATATATTGTGACGTCTGGCCCAACCCTAAAAGGGTGGAAGCCCATAAAGAAAGGCTCGTTATTGTGGAGGCCATGAAAGAACAAGCATCAAAGTGAGATGCATAGCAAGGAAGAGGACGAGCCATCACATTCTAAAGCTGAAGATCATCAACAGGAGGAGACTGACAATGTGATGAGTGCTATTAATGAAGATCATGCAAGGAGGTTTGGTGGTAATGAATTGCATGTTCAAGTTCTTAATGAATCAGATAAACAAAGCATCGACCAAAGCTGTGGCTGAGCAGCAAGATGGTGGTATATAAGAAAGATGTGACGGGGAAGACTGGTCGAGACAGTGCTTCCGGCCCTGATGGATTTTCAGGTGCATTCTTTCAAAGTTGTTGGGATTTTGTTAGTAAAGATGTGTGTGAAGCGATCAGGAAAGTTCTCAAATGCATTGACAGTACGAATATAGTTCTTATCCCTAAGTGTGAAGAAGCAGCGCTGCTTCATGAGTTTCGACCGAGAAGTTTATGCAGCTTTGTTTACAAAATCACCTGTGCAGTATCCTTCAAAAGAATTATTTCTGATAATCAAAGGACTCTTTTGTTTGGGAGGCATATATACAGGATAGCATCATTGTGGCTCATGAGCTCGTGGACACATTGACGAGGAGTGTGCTCTTTAAGTCAGATCTTATAAAGCTTACGATGTTGGCGTTTCGTGCAAAATCCAATATAAACACAAAAAACATACCCCTAGTAGTCGCCATAGATTGCGCATACAGAGTATTCGGCATTCTCCTCAACCAGTAGACTCCCACGATGAGCCCAAGCCTTAGGTCGACGATGAGCAGGACCCTTTACCACGTAAGCTTTATGTGGTATTTGGGATAAGCTAATTGCTATGAATCTCTCATCATTTTCATGGCAGCCTACCCCTTATATAATGAGAGAAATAGGCAGTTACGCGAATATGGTCTCTCCACGTTCACGTAACTTCCACCCTCTAACCCCGTTATGTGACCCACTAATGGTGTCAAATTAACCGGGTCACCTTGCGGGTTGGACCCAAACCCATTATGTCCAACATATGACAGAATTGACTGGGATTTTTTTAGAAGATTCCCTCATTTCCTTCCAGCAATAGATGAGAGAATTCTTGCCACTGAGAAACATTGCTCTAATGTCAAAATGATAGTGGGATATTTTACAGGGTGATATACAGGTGACAAACGTATTGGAAGGAGAAATATGATCTACATGGGGGAGCCGACCAAATGGGTACCTTTCAAGGACCGACGGTCTTCATCAGTTATTTGGGTTCGTTGGTCAAAGCAGGTTATATGTTCCCCCCCCCGATGATTCACTGAATCCCACGTCTGTGTTCGGGGCTTTGAATGAGCACCACGTATACAAGCACATGGGGCTCGTATTCCCGTGTATGTTGACATAACTTTGCATCGGACTCTGGTGTTGTTGCAAAGACTTAAGTACCCTTTATTGCTATTCTTCTCATAAAGTGATGGTATGAGAAAATGACAAAAATGCCTTTCATTCAAAAAAGAAAAAACAAATAGTTCAAAAAAAGGACAAACATGTCCTTCATCCAGAAAGTCGAGGATGATGTTGACTCTTCAAAGTCTTCTTCTTTTTCTGTTCAAAAAAAGGACAAACATGTTTTCTTCTTCTTTCTCCGTAAAACACTGTAAAACCATTTCTCTCTCTAGAGAAGAAATAAAGGGAAACAAAGAGTTCTTCCTGAAGAAGGCCAACCCTCTCACTCTCTCTCCCTTCTCTCTCTACTTCTGTGCACATCCAACAGACGATCCTACATTGCTGCATCGTCATCTTCTTCTTCCTTCTTCGTAAAACACTGTAAAACCCTCTCTCTCTGTAGAGAAGAAATCAAGAGAGGTAAAGGGTTCCTCCTGGAGAAGGCCATGAACACCAACCCTCTCACTCTCTCTCCCTTCTCTCTCTACTTGTGTGCCTGATTTAGAGTTTTTGCCCTTACAGGAGGGGGGTCCGGGGGCTCCCCCCGGCGCGGATCCCGCTGCGCGGTCAGCGGGCGGGGGTCCAGGGGGGGCAGCGCCCTCCGGACCAAAATTTTTTTGGGCCTTCCAACAATGATTTATAGTATTATCGGGCTTTCCTACAACAATTTGTAGCATTTGTAGTGTCTTCCGTAAATCGCGAAACGCTATAGCGATTTGTAGTGTCTTCCGCAAATCGCTATAGCGATTTGTAGTGTCTTCCGCAAATCGCTATAGCGATTTGTAGTGTCTTCCGCAAATTAGGACCAACTTGTCAGAGTCATATCTCCCTAACCGGAGGTCATATTCCAAATCCGCGATTTGTAGTGTCTTCCGCAAATCGCTATAGCGATTTGTAGTGTCTTTCGCAAATTAGGACCAACTTGTCAGAGTCATATCTCCCTAACCGGATGTCATATTCCAAATCCGTAAAAAGTGGTGTCTTCGTTATTGAGTCTAGTTTATTTCTGTAAATTTTCAGCAATTTCTATTGTCATTTCATTCTCCATTTTAACTTCAACGATACATTACAAAAAATGCCTTTCATTCAAAAAAGAAAAAACAAATAGTTCAAAAAAAGGACAAACATGTCCTCCATCCAGAAAGTCGAGGATGATGTTGACTCTTCAAAGTCTTCTTTTTTTTCTGTTAAAAAAAAAGACAAACATGTTTTCTTCTTCTTTTTCCGTAAAACACTGTAAAACCCTTTCTCTCTAGAGAAGAAACATGTTCATCTCGTTCCGGTGACGGGTGTTCTACGAAATGTAAATCCCCCCTTCTGTAAGGGCAAAAGGCCATGAACACGTTGGGAGGAGCCCTCAGACCCCCCTTCTGTAAGGGTAAAAGCTCTGAATCAGACTCCATAACTCTTTAAGTTGAATGATGCTACCCACACTGGGAGGAGCTCTCAGACCCCCCTTTCTGTAAAGGTAAAAACTCTAAATCAGACTCCACAACTCTTCAACTCCAGGGAACGAGATGAACACCCGTCACCGGAACGACGGCTCCGCTGAGACCTCCTCGCTAGGGAGAAGAAGACGACGTGGTGGAGCTTCTGCTGGCCATCCTCAGAGCGAGAAGGTAAGCTTGCTCGTCGTCTTGCTGGCTTTTGCCAATCTTCCTCATGCTCATGAGTGATGATGCTACAAGACATGGAGCTCTTTTCTCTATGGAGTATACTTTCAAGATGGAATGACCATGTATTTTAGTTGTAGCTGTCTGTCATATTCTCTTCTTTTATAATACTGTATTTTTTTTTTCAATAATCTCTGTCCTGTAAGTTTCTAAATAAAAACCTGCTAGCTCACCTGTCAAAAAGCTCGTTTAGAAGCATACAACCATGGGTATTTTTTTCAAATTCAAGAAACGTTATGAAATGCGTACTTTAAAAAAATAAAACTAAGTCATTTTATATTGTGAATTGTAATTTCTTTTATGTTGGAATTAATCCACATTTTATTATAATATTATAAAGCGTAAATATTCAGAGGTGGGTGGCCAGCCCGCCATGGACCGGGCTCGGGCTGCTTTTTGCAGCCCAGGACTACCTGATTAACTAAACAGGTTTCAGTTGGGCTCGGCGTATTATCAAAATTCATGGGCTGGACAAAGGCCAACACTAAAAGGCCCAGTCCAAACCTGATTATAATTAGGTTGGGCTTGTGTGACTCTATTCCGAGGACAAGATCATT
This sequence comes from Nuphar pumila, assembly GCF_984573655.1. Taxonomy (NCBI): domain Eukaryota; kingdom Viridiplantae; phylum Streptophyta; class Magnoliopsida; order Nymphaeales; family Nymphaeaceae; genus Nuphar; species Nuphar pumila. The sequence goes on along the minus strand of NC_143263.1, from coordinate 81,091,212 downwards.
TTGTATGCACGTTTGTGCGCGCACATGTGTTCGCGGGATTGCATATAAGTAGAATAGAAAATTTTACTGTTTTTAATAATTTTTTATTATCTTTTTTTAATTTTGTAATTGTGGGAACAAGAAAACACTCCAATCACCCAACCAATCTTTGAGAAATCTTCATTGACTTTACAGTTTAAATTTAACGGTGAGATTAAAAAAGGACAAAAAGATTTTTCATTGATAGTTAGGAAAGCTAGGAGTCTTTGGCAGGACATAGTGGACTTTTTATGAGCTTTGATCACCATAGATGTGTTTGGACTACTACTACATATTGTAATAATGTTCCGGTCCAACTTGAAAAGCTAGGAGTCATTGGCTGTGGTCCTGGTTGGAGGGACAAACTACCATATTGGTTTTCTCCTAGATTGTGTTTGTTTCGCTGACTCGTCATTTTAACTGATCGGGATCTTCCTGACCCGATCTTGCCAATATATATATATATAGTTTTGAAGATATAACCAACACATGCAGCAATTGGCTATGCATAGTAAATGTGAATAGGGCAACCTTTCCTACTTCTGAAAGGCATGGGGCCAGCTAAGAATTGGGTAGGGATGGCAGTGGACCAGGGTGGGTGTGGGGGACAAGTTCTCCACCTCCGCCCCGTCTCAAAATTTTGCCATTCATCCCGAGTCCATCTTCGTGGCGGGTTTTGATTTTCACCTTCATCCCCAGTCCATTCTCCATTTCTGTCCTCCATCCCCACCCTAAATGGGGCGAGTTCGGACGGAAGCAGATCAGGTCATGCTGAACATGAGCGTTTTTGCTCATGCAGACATCGTGGCCGTCTGTTTGCATTTTGGATGAATGCCATGTGGTTTTGTTGACTTTTGAGCTTTTTAAAATGCAAATCGGATGGCCACGATGTCAGCATGAGCAAAAACGCTCATGTTCAGCATGACCTGATCCGCTTCCGGTTCGGACATATCCCTGTTTCCCCATTAAAGGATTTAAATGGTCCTTTAGAGATGTTAGAGGAAGGAGTGAGGATAGAAAGGAGATCCATTTTTAGGGTTAGGAAGTAGGAACTTAGAGTTAGAATTATATATAATATAAGATTTAAATATTATTTTATAATATAATAAGGGTATATTAATAATTTCATTAACGAAGATCGGGGTGAGATGGGGCAGGGGCAAGAGTAAGTCCATCCCCACATGGATTTTGATTTTCACCTCCATCCCCGGTCTATTCCCCATTCACTTCCATCCCCCGTCCATTCCCCATTTTATGTCCTTCATCCCCGCCCCAAATGGGACGGGTTCGGACCGACGTTTTCCTTCAGTCCACTGCCATCCCTAGAATTGGGTACATGATTGGAGTAATGAGATAGCTGGATTGTTAGGTTAAGCTATCATAACCAACCAAGAGGTCTCAGGTTCAAATCCCTACTTCTAGCTTGCCTATCGAGATAAAAAAAAAAGGCCAATCAATGAAAATTCGCGTGCATCCAAACCAGGGTAAGCACATTGGCATGCATTGCCAGCCTTAGGTTGGACCAAGTTTGGGACATACTTCATCAAAACCATGTCAGACCCGATGCATTGGTAGCCCAAACTAAAAGCTTGGGATATCGATACCTTATACGTGGGAAGCACAGCTGTGCACTCTCACTGCCTTGTTGGTCTTCAAACTTTAAAATTCAAATTTCCTGTCTGTTATTTTTTCAATCACCAGTTTCCAGTCGCATGACTTCTGTTGAGTCGGGTCAGGTTGCCTTATTATCAGACTAAAATTCTGTCCATCGGGAGACAAGCTGTGTCAGGCTATCACCTCCAATAACAAAAAGTTGTGGGAATCAGGTCAGAGGCAGAGTTGCATTGGATGCTGCTCATCCATGTGATGAACGCCATCCAGAACACCGTCAGTTCGTTTTTAATTGTTCATTCTTTGCACTGTAGAGGCCGCTCATCTAAAACATATATGACTAAAAGTTTTTGTGGGATCCATCTAAGCAGCAAGCTATTTATCATGGTGTTCTGGTTGCAGTTCATCACTTGGATGAACAACATCAAGGGCAGCTCTGACCGTATATGGTCAAAACTGCCTCTGTGACCTGATCCTTTCTCAAAAAGTTGGTGCAGTGATGTGCTTGTACTTTACACCAATCTCACAAATCCAGTTATTGGGAAAATCTCGCCATATTTTGAAATTTATGGTTGTTGCAAGAAAATGCTTAGAATATATATATATATATATGCTAATGATGGTAAGGATAATGAGATAGAAATCATAGGTGCAAGTTGTATCGACTCAATCTAACCACATAGATGTGTTCAACATGGTTTGTTGGATCCCGCTTTTCTGATGTATAAATGTGATCTTTTGAGTTATGAAATTTTGGCACATTGTGGGCCGTTGATTTTTTAACTCCTTTAAAAACCTAATTACTTGTCATATAATCACATGATTCAAAATAAGTTTCCTACTAAACAAACCATATAGATTACATCCCTAACCTTATATCTAAAAAATTGAAATTTTTTGAAGAAAACAGTGATTTATACTCATTAGTTCCTTACCTTCATTAGTAGCCAATATTTATCCTATATATATTATAACATAAATAGAAATACAAAAACTAAGAAATATTGCAAAATTTATTTTTATTGTGACCATACTGCGAAAAACACTGTTCAAAATAGGCGCTATTCTAAAAACATTGTGTTTTTTCAGTATTACCAGTCTTCGAGAATGTTGCGTAAAATTATAATTGTGACATAGTTTTACACCATCAACAGACCCACTAACAGGAACCCTTTTGTAGCCCACTATTTGGTGTTCATTTGCGTTGTGCATGGATGGTGAAGCTCATCAGGTTCCAATGGTATTTAGATTCACATTTACCATTAAGGTGCAGTTCATGACAAGTGAACAGAATAAGAACACATAAGATGCAACTATTCATGAGATTGACCATCTATTCATGAGATTGACCATCAAAACAAATGTATGGTTTCATGGAGTTCTAATTGCTCAAATCAAGTTTATGAATCTCAGGAAGTGCATCCTGATCCAGGCATCTCAAATCATGCTCCAACTTATTCAATGAGTTCCCCAGAACTTCACAAGCCTGAGACAAACCTTCAGGCATGGTGTCAAAACTCTGAACCTGTGCTCGGGTTCTTTCGATGCACTCGGCTAGCTTTCTTGTGGCAGTGTTCATCAAAGAAGCCTCTTGTGGAGGATACACACTGGCTCCAAGCTCATCAATTTGAACTCCCATCTCCTCACAAATCTTCAGCATGCCTTCCAATGAACCAACCACACTGTTGTTAGCATTATCTGGTTTCTTTGAAAATGCATTAACAAACCTGAGAAGCTCCTTGATGAATTGTAGAGTATCAGATGTGACAATAGTCACTGATGTGGCGATAGCCATCTCCTCCGGAGACAGGTTGCTACCTATGTCACTGGCCGAGCTAGACTCGCCATCATCATCCACTGAAGCCTCACCTTCTGCATTGCAGTGGCTGTCATGGGCTGCACTGGTTTCATCTGCGTTAGAAGCCAGGTCAGCTGGCTTGAGTTCCCTCATCTCTCGCAGAACATCTTTAACTGAAGCGGCAACCTGGATGATTTTTCTACCAATTGCAGTGGAGTTATTAGTGGGAGTCATTTTGAGCTCCTGGCATGACTCCCATACCGAGCCAACAAGTTTTGGTATTGCTTGTCTTTGGGCTGCACTTGTGGCTTCTGTACATAACTAAGTACACATGAGAAACAGCAAGAATCTCTTAACCAAAACCAAAAAAGTTAATAACCAAAAATATTCTGAAATAATGAGAGGATATGAGTAAATCTCCTCTGGAATTTCCCAATTTTGGGTGATGGCAAACTGCATTACGAATATGGGAAACTTTGCATTGAATACTAACTGTACCATACCACAGTTGTTTTTGTTTAACAAAAACTGTGGATACAGTTGCAAATCACATTTAAAAAAGGGAACTTACACAGCATTTAAAAAGAGACATTGCCTTGAAAACCAGGGTGAAGAGAGCCAAAGGAATTTCTTCAATAAGATTAAGTTAAATTTTGATAGTGAAGAAAACCGAAAACAAGCTTTGGTTATGGTGTTCTTGAGAGATTGTGAAATATGTCAACTACATTCAAGGAATGTGCAGTGCAGACTTGATTCACGTATGAACTGCAAATAAGGGTGATATCGACTTGATAATGCGGATAAATCTGGGCATGGAGCTTTCTGTTATCTCTGTGCCACAGGGCAGAAACAGAAGTACAAGAAATGCAACAGCTTTAGCAGTTCTAGAATCTAGACTATGTAAAGCAAGGTTGTAAGTATTGTATCATAACCTGTATCGGTCGGGCCAAAAATAAGTATTGTATCATTAAAAAATTGTAAATTTTGAAAAAATAAAAGATTTAAAATCAGAAAAAATAACAAAAATTCTAAAAAATCATAACACACAAAATGACGAAATGCACAAAATGCAACCATAAAATCACATATTACATATCAAAACAATTATGTGCTATGAATGACATGCATAAGACATTGAATATTAAATAATCAAGATAATATGCTATAAATGACAATCACACAAGAAAAATGCAAACTATGAAATAATATGCATATTAAATAATGAATCTAAGCTAATAAGTCACAAGATTCATAATAATGCGTGTTTCCATAAACAAAAAAAAGTGTTTTTTAATGCTTAAAAATTTTACATAACTAATTTTTTAAAAATTTCAAACAAAAATGAATTAGATAACATCAATCATTGAGTATCAACAACATCTTTTTTTCTTGGAAAAAAATCTCTCTAGATCACTCTTAAGTGCTTTAGGGATGAATATGAACTAGAACCGGTGTTGTTAAAAGCATGCCTTGAGGCACAAAAGGCACGCCTCGCCTTGAGGCGAGGCCCTCTGCACCTCAAGGCGCCAGCCTAAGGCGTGAACAAAGAAGAAGAAGAAGAATTTTTTAGTTACTTTTTATAGCTTTTTGAATCCTGTTATGCTGTGTAGTTTTTTTATTCACAGTTATATGATTTGTTTTTTCACAGCTATATAATTTTTTCTAAGTTATATAATTACTTTCTCAATTATATAATCAGTTTCTCAGTTATATAATCAGTTTCTGAGTTACTTTTACATGTTAATCTCATAATTTTTAGCATTTATTTGAGATTTTCTATTTCTTATTGGTTGTTGTTTCATCATAAAGCATTTTTTATTTATTTGTATTTTTAGATATTTTTTTTATAATTTTTTTTAAGTTTTTAAAAAATAAATTTGAGGCTTATGCTTTGCGCCTCGAGGCTTACGCCTCGCCTTAGTTTTTGGTGGAGCACCTCGCTACGCCTCAACGCTTTTCACAACATTGACTAGAACCAAGGGGCCTTATATGTTTTAATTTTTTTTTTTTAAATAAGTGCATTTAAACTGCATTTATAGCTTATCTTAAGATGCATTTATAGCGTATCTTAAGATATGCCCCATATCGAGATACGGGTGTGTATCGTATCATAATACCCCATAGTAAGGATATGTTTCGTATGATATGGTATGATACGTACAACATTGATGTAAAGCAAATGCCTTTCCCAATTTACATGAGCAAAATGATAGAATATTTTTTTAACCGCCGATCAAAGATAAGCAATTTAAACATGGGAATTCAGCAGATAAGTATAGCAAGAAAATATGTAAAGATATTTCTTTTGGCATGGATGTGGCAGCAATTATTGCTGCTGCTATGCATGTATGAGTGTGTGTGTGTGTGTGTGTGTGTGTGTGTGTGTGTGAGAGAGAGAGAGAGAGAGAGAGAGAGAGAGAGAGAGCACCATAGGAGGAGACTGCTGCTCGCAAGAACGAAAGGCTGGATTCTATCACTTGTTTGGCAGATGCACAGATGCATGCTTGAAGTGTAGCCCCAGCACCTACTGTACTTCCATGGCAGAGTAGAAGCAACCCATTAAGCATGTTGAAATATACTTGCATGTTCTCTTCAAGCTCTGTCACTTTAGGTGCTTCTCCAGTCCAAAGAATGCCAGCTACATAGACAACAGTGCAAAATCTGATTAATTGAATATGACATAGAATTAACTTCCATTAACCATTTTGTTTGTTGCTGCATCATCTGCTGGCTAGTTTACAAGAATATTCAAGTTTAGCAGTCTTTTCATGCTAGGATGTTGGCCAAGCAAAAGGCCAAGGATTTTCCAAGTATTTGTTGCATTGAGACACAACTAAGGGTATGTGATGCAGCGCATCTAGACCAATCCGGGTGTACGCAAGGAGTGGGGACTCGATCCAGAAGGCATCCCCGCGCCCCCCCAAGCCAAAACAATCCCTTTGGATCCAAAAAGGGGGTCCGAGGGAAATTTCATCATTTCACTTTTGTATTTTCTGAGAATTTTTCTCACACACATCTCAGAAAATATTTTTGCTATTTAGTTTAAAAAAAATAAGTTGTATTTGAATTTTTTTAAGTTGTAATTTTTATTTTATTTATTTTTTTTAGGGGCTGGATTTTATGGATCCGGATAGTTCTAGTGTCCATTAGGATCTGTTTTGTGACACTAAAGGTGTAAAGGGTACAACAACAACAACAACAACAACAACTACGCCTTCATCCCAAAACAATTGGGGTCAGCGATATGAACCAAAAAAGAAATTCATTTTGGGTCTTCCACATGAATCCTTTTCCTCCAATCATTTCTATCCAACGCCATGTCCTCGGTGAGGTTCAAAGCATTCATATCCTTTCCTATCATCTCCATCCAAGTCTTCCTAGGCCTACCCCGACCTCTTTTAACTAATATATTTTCCCATTTCTCCAACCTTCTAACTGGAGCATCATTAGGCCTTCGCCGAATATGTCCAAACCACCGTAAACGATTCTCTCGCATCTTATTTTCAATGGGTGCAACACCTACCTTCTTACGTATCTCTTCCTGGTATCAAATCCAATTTTTATATTTTGTTCAAGTCATAGATCCTGGTATCAAATCCAATTTTGTCTTGAATATTGGAGGTCTAATCCATCTAGGTTGGAGCTCTCCTATTGGCCAACTCTTTCAAAATGCCTTTGGCCAAGGTGGAAGATGGCCTCCCATGTGAGCCACTCCCCATGATTCTAAAGCAATCATGAGCCTAGAGGAAAGGGAAAGGAGACAAGGATTTGAATCCTTGACTCTCATTGGGATGCCTCCATGAGCACCAATGAGAGTCCAAGGACCCTCCTTCTTCCTATTTAAGCCAAACCAAAGGAGGGAAGGGGTCTTTTGGCTATTCTTGAAAAAAAATCTGGAAAATAATGAAAAGAAAAAATGGAGAGGATGGAAAGATGTAAAAAAAAGTGAGTTTGGGAAGGAGAACCCAAAGAAAATCGTGAACTTGCAATTTTTTTTAGAACTTGTGGATCTTGGTGAGCTTGAGAAGCTCGTGTTGGACGTGTTGTGAACAAATTGGAAACATCCAAGCTGAGATACTTGGGACGTCCCTGTTGTGGCGTGAATCCACCCATTGCTGCTCACGGTTCCCCTTTGTTGCTATTTTTGTCATACCTTACTGATGAACCTAAAGCCATTGCATTGTTATGGCTAGTCTGATTGTGGGCTTGAGTGAACTTGGAGCTCCCTGGAATTCACAAGGATACCAACTTGTGGCTGCCTAACTTCCAGATACACTCTCTTCGATTGTTCTGTTGCATGCTTAAATAGATAACTTGTGAAACTTGAAAGTGTTGTCCCGAAATTTCTGTTTTACTGAACTTGTTAGCATACTCTAAATCAGCATCCTTGTTTGAATTTAAGTTTGTGAAACAATATTTTCTTGAGCCAGCTATAGTGTTCAAGTATAACGTTTGGAATAGATTTATGGTATTGACGCTTTCTGTTTGGAGGAACTGAAATGAATCCTTGTTAGCTTAACGTCATTTTTGGTTTTAGCTATCGCTCACAAAATCCGTCACTGCATCTGTTGGAAAGTTTTGATTTCAGTTCTTTGGCGTCTATGCTGTTCAGAAAAGTGTAAAACAGAATCGTGTTTTCTTTTGTTGAATGTGCAATTGATCTAGCACGCTGGGGACTGATTTGGAGCATCCAAACTTCGCTTAAGTATTTGCTAAAATCAGACCCATTAAATACTGGTGTGAATGCATGCATTTGATGCCCTGAACAGCATCCCAATTTGAGCAATTTCATGTGTTTGTTGTCGTATTACATGAGATGAAACTGTTATAGCGCTTAGTCGGGACAGGACTCCCTCTAGGCCTGGTCATTTACTGCTGAATTGTTTTGCTCTAATTTGCTGTTTGTGATCGCTGTTGTAATAATGAGTTGCTGATCAGGATTTCGAGAGTGGAATTTGTGTTTGCGGAAGTAATATCAGATAATTGATCGCTGTTGTCCCCGTGGTACAGCCTTATCGAACGCTGTCCTTCTTGGAGGGTTGGTGTTGGACGGCCAACGCTGGAACCAGTCCAATGTCAACCTGTCCAGACCCATCAGTCCAGACACACTGAACTGCGGGTCTCCAATCTGTTTTCTTTCCCCAAATTTTAATTCCAGACTGAAAAGGGTGTTAGACTTTGTTTGTGAAACACCTAGCGTCAATCCCGATAGTGGCTGTTTGTTGTCATTGCATTCCTTGTGGCTGCATTCGCAATGGCGTGAGTGGTGACATTGTTCATCATTGAGAACCAGTTGCATCGTTCGTGTGTGTATATATATATATATAGTCCTAGTGAGTCTAGCATAGTTAGTTTGTTTTATTTAAAAAAAAACAAAAAATAGTTTTCAAAATTTATCTTTTCATTTAGGTTTAGTCGCTTCCACAACGTACATTTGGCATGTACGCGTATTCGCAAGACCGACCTCCCGTAGTCGGGTCATGTCTCCATCAGTATGTTTGGTTGCATCTCATGTGATTCGTGATTTGGAATCACATGAGATGGAATCAAATGTGATTTGAAGTCATGATTTTAAATCACATATTCTACCATGTGATTTGGAATCACATGAGATTCACTTCAAATGTGATTTCAAATAACATTATGTTTCTTATTTGCATAAGATTCCAAATCACATGTTTGGTTAGCTGTGCAAATGAGATTCATTCTCCAATTTGCATGAGATTCCGAATCACACGTTTGGTTAGCTGTGCAAATGAGATTCATTCTCTCATTTGCATGAGATTCCAAATCACATTTAAATGCAATCAAACATACCCTAAGACTCCTGTTTATATCACATTATATCATATCATAGACAAAACTGAGATTCTGCAACAAAAAGTTTTCATTTTTACTTCTGAAAGAAAATGCATAGCAAATTAGCAACAATTTTTCTAAATAACCAACCTTCCTTGGGTCAAATGAGAAAGCTGGATGGTAAGGCCACACTATCATAACAGAAGAGTCTCATGTTAAAAAACCACAGGGGTTATTCCCCAGCTTGCCTATCAAAGAAAAAAAAACCTTCTCATCTAACCTAAATTCTTATAGGTGCTCTAGGTGGCTGCAATAAGTTCTTGTTCGAGCGTGTCTGGCATTTGTATTTTTATCATCACAATATCACATTATCATACGATCTGCAATTCCTCAAAAGCAGTTTTGGCTTTTCTGTAACATTTACCACAAAAAAGGCATTGAACTATCCAGAAATTACATGCAAAGGTACTTTTGTTCTCAACCATTTTGGTAAGTGATAAAAAGAAGCATTCTGAAATTTGTTTTTTCAATAGAAATCATGACAGATGTTTGGTCAATCCAAATCCTGTTCAAACAAATCTATATCACACTCTTGTTTTAACATGAATACACCTGATTCTCTAACTAGACAAGTAGCATCTTATTTCAAGCGGGATGCTACTTGCACATTGTGAAAATATCTCAAAAAAGAGATAAAGTGTGCGATAAGCACAACACCACCAATGTGCACAAATGCACAAGAACACTTAGAACAAATGTACACGAAGATACAATAAAGAAACTCAAATGCACAAAGGCATACAAAATATAAAGAATTTTATTGAGAATGGAGAACAAAAGCTCCAAGAAGTGAGTTTTACAAAAGGGGAACTCCCCTATTTATAAGAGGAAAGGAGCCTTGGAGGGGCTCCATTAGCTGTTGAAGCCCCTCCAACGGTTAGAATTCTAACCGTTGGAGAGGCTCAACAGCTAGTGTTGAGCCCCCTCCAAGTTGACTTTGAGTCAACAAAAAAGAAAGAAATAAAAAATGAAGAGAAAAAAAGAAAAAAAAGAAAAGTAAAAATACAAAAAATATTACAACATATTCATAATTATGAATATGCGCAAAAAGAAGGGAAATGACTAAAATACCCTTGCAGGTTTTACAAGAAAAAAGGAAACATATATATTTACATATATATATAAAGATAGATACATATACATATATACATCATGTATATATGTATATGTATCTCTCTTTATATATATATGTAAATATTTACATAAGAGAGATACATTTTAACACCTTCCCTCAAACTTAGGGCACAATGACCAAAAGTTTGCTAAGGAGAAAGTTGAATCTTGGAGAGCAAAGCGCCTTGGTGAAGAAATCTGTCAACTGATATTCGGAAGTCACATAAGGAAGATCGATGATTTTTTGTAGATATGCCTCTCTGACATAATGGCAGTCCATCTCAATATGCTTTGTCCGCTCATGAAAAGTGTGATTCTTAGCAATATAGATTGCACTCTTATTATCACAACACAACTTTGTGGGTTCTTGAATTGGAATTCCCATGTCTTGCAGCAACTGATGAATCCAGACAATCTCCATAGTTGTAGAAGCCATGGCTCGATATTCTGCTTCACTGGACGATAGAGACACCTTCTGTTGTTTCTTACATCTTCATGAGATCAGGGATTCACCTAAAAAAATGCAAAAGCCTGTAGTGGAGTGACGATTATTTGGGTCACCTCCCCAATCAGAGTCAGTATATGCAATTAAATTTAACTCAGAAGATGAGGAAAGAAAAACTCCCTTGTTTAAAGTTCCTTTTATGTATCTGACAACTCGGAGAACGACACTCATATGAACGGATGTAGGAGCATGCTGAAATTGGCTTGCAGTATGCACGGCATGAGAGATGTTCGGCCTTGTGATGCTAAGATACATTAGAGATCCCACAAGTTGCCGGTAGGGGGTAGGATCCTCCAAAAGTTTCCCATCATCGATCTTCATTTTTTATCCCACAATTTCAGGGGTCTCACAGATTTTATCATCAGTAATACCTGATCTGTCAAGAATCTCACAAGCAAGTTTAGTTTGAGACAAAAAATAGCCTCTATGAGAGTAGGCTACCTCGATACCAAGAAAGTAAGTCAGATACCCCAAGTCTGACATTTCAAACCTTTCTTTTAAAGTGGTTTTAATGTTTCTGATGCCCTTTATGTCACTACCTGTTATCAACATATCATCAACATACAACAGTAAAATCACAATTCCTGCATCAGACTTTTTGACGAACAGAGCAGTGTCAGAGTAGCATGAGGTAAAACCATTTTGAACCATCACATCATTAAATCGATCATACCAAGCCTTAGGTGCTTGTTTTAAACCATAAAGCGCTTTTTGCAAACGAAGGACTTTTCCCTTTGGTACGTTCATACCAGGAGGAGCATCCATGTAGACTTCTTCATTAAGGTCCCCATTTAGAAAGGCATTTTTAACATCCATTTGGTAAATATTCCATTTTTTAATAGATGTAATGGTGATCAAACACCTTACAGTAACCATTCGTGCAACAGGAGCAAAGGTTTCTTCGTAATCGACATCGTATTCTTGACTATATCCTTTTGCGACAAGACGGACTTTATATCTTTCGAGAGTGCCATCACTCTTGGTTTTGACTTTAAAAACCCATCTACATCCTATTGTTTTCTTTCCTTTTGGAAGACATTGAAAAACCCACGTTTTGGCTTTGTTGAGGGCTCTAAGTTCGTTGTCCATGGCATCCCTCCACTCTATCATTTCCTTAGCTTCTTTAAAATTTCTAGGTTCTTGATATGAGTGAATGGTACTAAGACATGCCCTATGCTTTGAAGAAAAACACTCATAGGATATAAATCTAGAAGGATTTTTCCTAGATCTTTCAGTTCTTCGAGAGTGGTTGGAAGATCCACTAAGGTCACTATATTTCTCTATTGCACTTCTAAAAGTGCTTTTATCTCTATGTGTATAGGTAATTGGTTCATTTATCATTTCTTCTTCATCATGAATGGTTTGAGGAATACTTTCACTTATATCATCATTCTCATTCAATTCATCATCGCTAAAAAAATCTTCATTTCTAGATAATAGTTCAAACAAAAAAGAGTAATCGGCATTATCTTCATGAGTTTTGTGTTCTTCAAAACCACTTATGTTTTCTAAAAAGGTTACATTTTTTGAAACATATAGTTTATCATTTTTAATATCATAACACCTAAAACCTTTTTGTGTTTCCGAATATCCCAAAAACGCACAAGGAATAGCTTTGGGAGATAATTTATCATTCTTATCGGTGAGAACAAAACATTTACAACCAAAAATTCTTAACCTATTGTAATCGGGTTCTTTTCTATACAAGATTTCATATGGAGATATTTGATTCAAGTTTTTGGATGAAAGTCGGTTTATGAGATAAACCGATGCAAGAGTCGCTTCGGCCCAAAATCTTTTTGAAATTTTTTGAGAAATAAGCAAAGTTCTTGTAGTTTCAATTATGTGTCTATGTTTTCGTTCGGCCAACCCATTTTGTTGAGGAGTTTTGGGACAAGACCTTTGATGAACAATCCCATTATTTTCTATATATCTTTTGAAATCATTTGAGAGATATTCTCCCCCGGAATCGGTTCTAAGAATTTGTAATTTACTATTGAATTGATTTTGTATTAACATGTGAAAAACCTTAAAAGTAGAGAAAACCTCATGTTTATGTTTGAGGAAGTATATCCAACTATACCTTGAGAAATCATCCACATAAATAACATAATACGAAAAACCTCCCTTAGACACAACGGGTGCCGGTCCCCAAACATCCGAATGCACAATTTCAAAAGGCTTAGTTGAAAACATAGTTCTTTGTCCAAAAGGTAAGCTTCTCATTTTACCAAGAATACAATCATTACAATTGAAATTGTCTTTACATAAAGTTTTAGCAAAATGTAAATAAGAAAGCTTGACAATATTTGGATGCCCAAGGCGTTTATGCCAAACATTTATATCTTTATGTTGGGCAACATTACAAAAAGAGGTTTTTGGAATTTGAAGAAATTCCATGAGATAAAGATCGCGCTTCCTAGAGCCTTCCCCAATCAACTTCCCGGACCGGCGATCCTGTATCCAACATTTATTTGATGAGAATTTGATATCACACCCATGATCCGATAGTTGAGACACGGAAAGCAAATTTAAATTTAGTTTTTGTATAAATCTAACTTTAGGAATAGAAAAACCTTGTCTTTCAAAATCACCAATTCCTTTTATTTCAAGAGAAGCCCCATCCGCGGTGGAGACAAAAGAGGGTGACAAATTTTTTGAATATTTAGAAAGTGCAAAAACATTTGGAGTCATATGAAAGGATGGTGGTCATGGCGGCTCCGGAAACGGATCCCTTGAGGAGTGGTTGAAGAGCTTCCATGATTTGATTGAGAGACAAAGTAGCATGGTTGGAAGTTGATGGACCTTCCTCCTTGGTTGATTGGAAAGTAGTAGACATAGCCACCATCTTCTTCCATTTAGGGCATACCGGTTTAATGTGACCCGGTTCTTTGCAAAAATAGCATATGATCTTACTATAATCTCTTCTTCCATAATGCCCACCATTTTCTCTTCCTCCTTGATTTTTGTTAAAATGAGGAGGTTTATAGGTTTTAACATTATTCCCCGGTCTTGAGACGGCATAAGCACCCTCATCCTCATCTTTAGAGGGAACGGCCAACACACTTAGATTGAGTTTATTCATTCTCAATCTAGTTTCTTCTCCACTTAATTTGGTAAGCACATCTTCCAATGGAGGAGAAGAGAAAGAAGACAAGAGAGAGGATCTAGTTTGTTCAAACTCGGGTCTAAGCCCATTTAAAAAGTTAAAGAAATGATCATCTTCTAATTGTTTGGCCCTCAATTCAATAGCCTCACCACTCCATTTAGGTTCTTGAAGAGCAAGCTCATCCCAAATAGTGGATAACTCGGCGAAATATTCTCTAACGGACATTTCTCCTTGTTGAAGGGTTAAAGCCTTCTTTTGGAGATAGTATTTATGGGACAAATCTCTTGAAGTATACATTCTTTCAAGATATTTCCATACTTGATATGCCTTTTTGAACTTTAGAATGTTGGCATTAATTTTGGTCTCAATCGAAGAGAAGAACCATGAGAGTATTTTGTAATTTTTCATTTTCCACTCTTCATGCTTCTTATTATAATCTTCAAAAGCCTTTTCTCTTTCTTCTCCCTCAAGAACCTTGATCTCCCCTCTCTCAAGGATAGTAATTTTAGGTTCGGGAATAGTTCCTTGAACATATCCCCAAAGACCCTTTCCTTTTATATGGGCCTCCATATTCCCGGCCCATACATGATAATTCGTTCCATTTAATTTGAAGCCAAGAGAGAAGTGTGAATCCTTTTCGCCCATTAGAGAGGATACAAAGAGAAATAAATGCGTACCACAATGAGAAATGAGTCCCTTCTTGATGTAGGAAGCTTCTAAAATATAGAATGAAGGACCGAGTCTTCACTCCAACCACCACAACTTAATGGCACGCTTTACGAGGTACTCCAACAAAGAGAGAAAAAAGCACGATCTTCTTTTCCTTTAAGCCTAGCTCTGATACCATGTGAAAATATCTCAAAAAAGAGATAAAGTGTGCGATAAGCACAACACCACCAATGTGCACAAATGCACAACACTTAGAACAAATGTACACGAAGGTACAATAAAGAAACTCAAATGCACAAAGGCATACAAAATATAAAGAATTTTATTGAGAAGAATGGAGAACAAAAGCTCCAAGAAGTGAGTTTTACAAAGAGGGAACTCCCCTATTTATAAGAGGAAAGGAGCCTTGGAGGGGCTCCACTAGCTGTTGGAGCCCCTCCAACGGTTAGAATTCTAACCGTTGGAGAGGCTCAACAGCTAGTGTTGAGCCCCCTCCAAGTTGACTTTGAGTCAACAAAAAGAAAGAAATAAAAAATGAAGAGAAAAAAAGAAAAAGAAGAAAAGTAAAAATACAAAAAATATTACAACATATTCATAATTATGAATATGCGCAAAAGGAAGGGAAATGACTAAAATACCCTTGCGGGTTTTACAAGAAAAAATGGAAACATATATATTTACATATATATATAAAGATAGATACATATACATATATACATCATGTATATATGTATATGTATCTCTCTTTATATATATATATATATATATATATATGTAAATATTTACATAAGAGAGATACATTTTAACACACATAACACAGATCCCAAAAGGCTAAACATGCTTGGATGATTTGCTCATGCATAGTTTCTTCCAAGTTATTTATGCATATTTCCTAATAGTGTTTTTGAGTATATCTTTTACAATGACCTATAATTTCAAAGTTTCAATCTTTGTCATCCAATGTCCTTTCTACTGAAATTTGATTTCATTAGTTGATGTCAGTAGCATCTGATGGACCAATCAAATGAAGGAATTTTTCATTCCTTCTGATCCATGATTCAACCTTTCTCCATCCGACATACTGCCAAAATCATTTCATTAAAAAGTGATGTAAGACTCAGCATATATATATGGGGGTAATGTCTGTTACCCTCATGGGTAAGGAACCCCTTAGTCAAAAAAATGTAATATTTTTTATTTTTTTGAGTTTTTTTGCACATCTAACCGTTCAGATGTGAACTACATATTAGGTTTAGTAGAAACTGACCTTTGGATAATGTTTTTCAGACAGATGGCAGATTTTATGAAGGTTGAAAAATTAATGGTCTAAAATGTACCAAATTTACAAACCTCAAAAAAACATTTTTATGTCAAAATGCGATGATCCAAGGGTCGATTCCTACTGAACATATCCATGAGGTCAGATTTGGTCAAAACCAAGGTTGCCAAACTAGGAAGCAGAAGCAGGAAACGATACAGGAAGCAGAAGCAAGAAGCGAGGCATTTTGAAATTTATAGGAAGCAGGAAGAGAAGTATCAATTTGAAAGCGAAATATAAATAAAAAATGAAGCAATATGGTAACTGAATAGGAATTGAACAAGAAGCAAATAAAACTTAAAATAAAATTGATTATTCTTATATTTCATGATTTTTCAGTAAAAGAGTTAAATTTTTGTTAAAATCTAACAATGATGGTTACCAATTTAGAGAAAATACATGGGAAGTGAGTAAAAGCGTGAGAGAAAATACATGAAAAACATGAAAAAAATGTGAGAAAAGCATATAAGAAACATATACCATGTGTGTGGAAAGCATAGAAGAAGTGTGGGCCATGAAGTTTTGGAGGCAAAGAGTATCGCGCTTCCGAAGCGAGTTTCTGGAAAGCGCGCTTCCCACCTAGCTAAGAAGTTGCCGGTAACTTTGGTCAAAACAACCTCCCACTATAAGTTCCAACTAGGGGTTCCTTACCCACTAGAGTAGCAAATGCTCTCTCTCTCTCTCTCTATATATATATATATATATATATATATATAGAGAGAGAGAGAGAGAGTCACCTGTATCATTCAAGGTAATTTCTGGGCGAGGGTTTTTCCTGGAGATTTTTTCAAAAAGTAATTTTTCTCAGGAACGTATCAGGAAAATCTTGAAAGCTATTAATAACAAAAAAGATAAGAAATAACAGGTTTTATAGTATTTTTTTTGCAAAAATATAAAGAAACAATTAGAAAATGTTTTAAAATAAAAAAACAAATAAAGATACTTAAACTATATAAAAAATATCAAATATTTTAGATTCTGGCAATATTTTGAAAATCTCAAGAAAATATCAGATGACCTTGAAAAACCAATAATAAGCAATATCTTCAAAATATCTGCAATATCGGTGGCTAGATATACATATATATAGTAATGCTCTGGTGCTCTAGGAGTACCTACTTCTACATACTAGAAATCATGGGTGTAGGTTGAATTTTCACAATTAAACCTTATGGATATTATCAACATAGTTTATTTGATAGGAATCATGCTTTGGATCATGTTTTTTGGACATAAAAGTAGGATTTTTAAAGTTATGAAATTTGATACATTGTGAGCCATTGATTTTTAAAGGTCTTAAAAAACATACAAATATGCTATAATGACATTATCCAAAACTTGTTTTCTACTAAATAATGCCTATAGATCATATCTACAGGGTCTGATCAACAAAAAAAGTTTAAAATTTTCAAAATCTAAAGCTTTATATATATATATATAGAGAGAGAGATATATATATATATAGAGAGAGAGAGAGACTTGACTAGATGAAAATTCCAAGTTCACGATTGGAACCAAGGTTTCATGTTCTCTTTTGAATTAAAGACATTAAAAATTCTGAATGACATCAACCATAACCCCGAGCCTTCCCATCTAATGATGCAGGTTTCATTTCTGCTATCTGTTCAATATGGATTATAATGCATCCATCGTTGATTTGATTATGTGTCTCTATCCCGTAGCTAGCAGGGCATCTTTACATCACTAGAATTGTTGGGCGCCGACATCCGGCAGTAAGTCAGTTTATGGGCATAAGCTAGGTCTCACGGCAACCTAGAGTAGCATGTAAAGAAGAGTTTCCAGGGAAAGGGGCAGGCAAGAAGACATTCTACTCAGGGGCATAAAGCACGAAGGAACAAATAGCTAATTTTCTTCATTTCTTGTACTTCTGGAACAATCACACATTCCCGTTTTTTTATCATAGATCTACCCATGGGAATTTCATTCCCAATCACCTGAATAATCTAATTTTTCAATTATTCAACTATTTTATTTTATCAAGTTCAACAGTGACCAGATTAGTCCGACATTTATATGTTTCAATACAATTCAGGATGGAAAAAAAGAGGTAAAACACAGAGAATTCCGTCGGTCTCCTTGTTAATTACAACCCCAATCTAAAAATACATCAAAATCCTCAAAGATCTATTATCCAAGAAATGAACAATACCAAAAGAGAATGATGCATTTTTAAGCAAACAAATGTCATAATCCAGTAAAATTTTCCCATCCAACTGAAAAAGGTATCATGAAAAGCAAGAAATCAATAGCCGCTGGAAAAAAAGAAAGCAAATTACCAATAGTTGCTTGCTTCGAGATATCTTCCCCCAATTTGATCACCTCCTTCCAATCAGTTCTCTCTAGTGAAGCAGCCGTTTCATCGAATATCTGGTTCGGTACAAAGCAAAAGAGAAGAGAAGAAAGAATTACCGAACAAAAACAACACAAAAATGAGCGGAATTCACTGGTTTCTGAAGAAATCATGAGATGGGTATCACCTTTAAGGTCTCGTAGATGTTCCTGGTGTGTGATTCCAAGGCACCCATTAAGCCACTCTTTGCAGATCGCCCCATCTTCCTCATAGTCACAGTTAGTAGCCCTCTGCCTCACTCCGGGGTCTTTCAAGGGTTTTGCGGCGGGTCTTTGGAAGAACAGGTTCCTTCTTAGTGTGACTATTAAATGGGTCATATTTGAGTTGTTTATATCCATATCCAGATCCGGACTTCCAAGTGCAAAACACCTAAAACTGGGGACTTGAACGGGTTGGACACGAGTCTGAACTAGATATGGCCCATATTATCGGATTCGGATGGTATGTATCCAAATCTGTGTCGGATCCGGAACAAGTACAGTTGGGTATATTTGGACCCCATATAATCCGATAAGCATACCCACTGGTCCACATTCAGATCAGGTCAAACCAACCTGTTTTTTTTTTCTTTTGACTTGAAAATTAGAGGTGGACATTGGGTCGGAGGCCCAGGTTCAGGTGTCTTGGCCCATCTGTACCGGGCTCATGCCCAGCCTGTCTAGGCCGAACCTGGACCAGGGTTTTGGGCCTTAGCCTGACAAGGACCAGTATTTGATCAAAACCGGACTGTTGAACTGGATTGGCCTTCAATCAATCCCATCCATATTTCAAAATCAATAGATTTTACCCATTTTTCTTGTACCCAATATCACAAGGTCTCATAGAATTCGAAAATTTATTGTGGTCTGAGTTGGTTCTAGAACTAGCATAGCCATTCTTCAAAAAAATGGATCCAATGACAAGTCAAGCCTGACCTGATCTACACCCAACCCGTTTGCATGCCTACTAAAAAGCCTAACATGAACATGATAGAATATGATAGAGAAACATGTTTAATTCGGATCAACCTGTCATTTATCCAGTCCAATCAGATTGGCCTCATGTGGCCGATTAATTGGGCACTGGACCTAATCTGAAGTATAATAGGATCCATCATACTAAGGCTGCAAGGATTTGGATGGTTGTGACATATAGTTACAATTTTAATCATACAATTATTAAAAGCAGAAGCAGGGTTATTCGATGTTAAATTTTTGGTTCTCTATAATCTTTTTAAAATGGCACTCATGTCATGTTCTTTTGTAATGTAATTATGAAATTTGTCAAAACATCTGTATTTTTTTTCACTGTTTCTCTCTCTCTCTCTCTCAATAAGATTGTGTTAGGTTGAATATGTTTTCTTAAGTAATTTAGGCATAAGATTGTAGGAATAGAACGGATCAATGTGAGATTGCAGATTTTGGAAAGTGAAATGTGAAAGAAGAACCCATGAATAAAAAGGCTGAATAATTTTGCCATACCTTTTGGGGTCGGACCTCCTTTCTATACTTACTTTTTGATAGTTATTTTGGATTTTTGGAAGGATTCAATGTGGCCATGTGGGCCCTCAAGGGAATCCAAGGAGCCATACATATGTTTGGCTTGTAACTCATGGAAACCCAAAACGTTTGAAATAAAAACTCCATTAAAATAGGGCATTCGTTAGGGATGGCAATGGACTGGGGGTGGGGGACAGGCTCTCCACTCCCGCCCCGTCTCAAGATTAGAACCTCCATCCCCGCATGGGGATGGATTTTAACCTCCACCCCACCTTCATCCCCGTTTCATGTCCTCCATCTCCGGTTCAAACGAGGATGAGGCAGGGCAGGGCCCGTTTCCCCGTAGTCTATTGCCATCCTTTAGAAGGACTGAGGATGGGGCGGGGCGAGGCTAGACGGGGATCGTGGCGGGGCAGGGAAAAGTGTAAGTTCATCCCCAACTCCATCCCGGAACGGGGATGGATTTTAACCTCCATCCCCATTTCATACCCTTCATCCCCGGTCCAAACGGGGCGAGGCGGGGCGGGGTAGCAGGAAAATAACTAGCCAAGGAAAGTGTATTTAACCCCCTGCCTAGGTAGAGGACCCAGAAATAAAAACTCCATTAAAATATGGCATTCATAGCAGGAAAATGACTACCAAGGGAGGTATATTTAACTCGGTCATTCTAAGAGAGATCTGATCTCCCTTAAAGCAGACCGTTTTTTGTTATTTATTCTCTCTCTTGCTTCTTTACTCTGTATTTATGCTCTTTTTTTGCACACACACCGGTTCCTAAATAAAAACATTGGTATCAGACCTATGATTTCGGTATGCACAGAGACTCTATGCCAATCGTTGCTTGAAGTCGCCGATCGCACGAAGGTCAGTATTTTTTTGTTCATTTCAGTCATCAAAATCCGTGACTGGTTTCTTAGTTACGAAAACCCGCGATCGGTGAAGCCGGGGTACAAAAAACCAGCAATATTCTGATAGCTCTTTCCACTTTTGGGATCAGAACGATGTTAGTATGATTGATACAACTTAGCATCTTTTCTGTTTTGAAAAAATTAGATATTGTTGTACACACATCTTCCCCTACTATGTCCCAATATGTTTGAAAAAAAACCACCTGAGAATCCATCTTGGCCGACGCACTATTCAGGTCCAATTCAAAAAACGTTTTCAGAATCTCCAAAAAGCCCACTTCTTCATTCATCCCTTGCTCCTCCTCCAAAACAATTAGATCTTCCAAGATACCCTCATCCCTTATAGCTTGATCTCCCCTTGTGAACATCGATTTGAAATACCTAACTACCTCTTCTTTATTTCTTCCTTCCCCCTTGATTTCTGAGCCATCCTCTTTAATGAGGAAGGAGATCTGATTATGCATGATGCTTTTGTTGACCATGACATGAAAAAAACTCGTGTTTCTGTCCCTTTCCTTAAGCCATTTGCACCTGGACTTCTGTTTCCATAATTATTCTTCCAGGTGCAAAAGATCTTGGAGCTCGTCTCTCATATGCAATTCCTTAGCCACAAAACTGAGATCGCCACCTTTCATCTCCTGTTGGCATAGCTCTAATTCCTCTTTTATAGACTTTATTTAGGATGGTATATGACCGATACTCCTTCCGTTCCACTCTTTGAGACCTTTTTTTTGTTGCTTCCATCTTAATGACAGCCTATACATAGGTTAATCAGACACTTTCTTCTGTCAACATGATTTAATGACCTCCCCACAACTTTCTTTGAGAGTCCATAATCTCAAGAATTTGAAAGAAGATGCTATAGGATTTCTAGCCTGACTGCTTAACAGCAGATCGAAAATTAATCGAGGCAAGATTCACACCACTGTGTTCAGGAGTTTTTAAATCCGGATTCCATTCAGAATGGCCTTGTCTAACCGGCCTGCTCGAAATCTTAAACCTTGACTATTTTTCCAGGTGTGGTTTGGGCTCGCATGTACAACTTCTGTTATCTCACAATCCCTAATCATGTCATTGAATGTTCTTGAATCCTGATGGCTCGTATTAGATCCAAACATCTCTCCCACTGCCCTGGTTGTGTTCCAATCCCCCGTAAGCAACCAAGGTTTCTCTTTAGGATGTAATCTAATAGTTTTCCATAGACTCTTCCTTTGAGATGGATCATTATGTCTGTACACTCCTGAGACCATCACCAATTCATCCCTTTCTCCACCGTGACTGTCATAATCTGATCGGTTGACAGCATAACCTCGACTGAGTCTGAGACTTTTGATGGGTCTCACATGCAAATTATACGGCTATTTTTAGAAGACTCAAAATTACCCATCATACGAAGAGTAGTAGCAGTCTTTTCAATTGCTGCATAAATCCTACATACGTTCTTGTTTCTAGCACGAATATCACCTCCACCTTGTTCTTGTTAATGGCCCCTGAGAATGAGCCCATTTCATACCCAAACCCCTAACATTTCAGGACATTATTTGCATTGATGGGGTTGTGGGGAAAGTCAATGAACCTAGATCGGCGAGGCCGATCGAAGAGTTTTCGCAGATAGGTCCCAAGGAGCTATTCTCATTATCGGGGGCAAGGTTGCCTCTGTCAACCACCTTCCCACCCCGACTAGTGATACTCTGTTTCCCCATCGTCTTTCATTTTTTTTACCTAAGGCCCTCCTCCTTCCTACCGCGAGAGCCTCTTCCTTGGACATATATACTACTTAAATCCCTTCCTAAATTCTGGATTTTCCTTTCCCGAATAAGTTGGTATCACCGTCTTCATCTTGTAATAAGATTGGTTTTCACAGAAAACTTGTTTTGATCCCGGATTTGTGAAAAGATTACGTTAGTGACGATAATGGATAATACTAACTCAATAACAATAATAGAGAAACCAACAGAGATTACACACAATCCTCAAATGTTTAAGAGATAAATATCAACATTTGAGTAATCGGTTGGATAAAGCTACATCAAGATAGATACATGATCCTCAAATGTCGACATTTGATGCCTATACTGACATACCTTGTTGACCACAAAGGAAATGTTGAGATGAGTAAGAGAGAGGTATTGCAAGCCACCAATGATGCTGCGATAGAATGTAGGATCCTGGTAAAGTGACGAGTTGTCTTTGAAGAGCTTGGAGGAGGAGCTCATAGCAGTAGAAACGGGTTTGGCATCAGCCATGCGGTCTCACTGAAGTAAACTTAGAGTATATAGCCGCTGGAAGAGAGTCATGCCCGTAGGAGAATAGAACACCTCGATGCCAAGAAAATAACTCAGTCGCCCGAGATCCTTGATAGAGACAACCATACCAAGACGCAAAATAAGATAAGAGATTTCGGCCGATGAGTTGCCTGTGATGACAATGTTATTCACATAGACTAAAATATAAATAATAAGAATGCCTTGCTGAAAAATAAAAAATGAAGCATCTGATTGAGAGATAATAAAACCATGAGAAATCAAGTAGGAGCTGAGGCGCTGGTACCAGGCTCGTGAAGCCTGTTTGAGACCATAGATAGCACGGTTAAGTTTACAAACATGAAGAGGAAACTAGGGATACACGAAGCTAGGCGGTTGGCTCATATAAATATTTTCATCCAGAAACCCATTAAGAAAAGCATTGTTGAAATCCAGTTGGTGAATGTGTCACTTGAAGGAGACCGCAATGGATAGAATCATGTGAATGGTGGTTGGCTTAACGATAGGAACGTAGGTTTCGAAGAAATCAACACCTTCTTCTTGATGAAACCCTTTAGCAATAAGATGGGTCTTATAACGAGCAATAGAACCATTTGCATGCCTTTTGATGCGATAGACCCATTTAGAGCCTACTATATTCAATTATGGTTGTGGTGAAACAAGATGCCAGGTGCGATTTTGTAAGAGAGTGACATATTCATCTTCCATAGCAGAACACCAGTGTAGATGCTTTATAGCTTAGGTGTAGGTGGTGAGCTCAGGCTCAAGAAGGTGTGCACTAAAAGCAGAGTGAGCAATAGGGTACAAAGATGCAGAGAAAGACTTGGGTTTAAGTGAGCCTGTCATTGAGCGAGTGACCATGGGATAAACACGATCAGTAGGACATGCAATGGGCTAGGCAAGGTCAGACGATATTGGTGCTGAAGAATTGGCCACAGGATCGGGAGAAGTGGAATCAACTAAGTTGGAATCGGGTGAACATGTCATAGGGAGAGAAGAGAGATCAGGAGGGTCAGGCACAAGGTCAGAAGAGGGTGAGGGATTAACTAACACCATTGTTGGAGAAATACCCCAGTGAGGAAGATTAGACAGAGAGACGGGAGAGAAAAGACTGGGAGGAGCAAATTGAGACTCATCAAAGAGAACATGATGAGAAATAAAAATACGAGAGGTAGAAGGATGAAAACAAATGTAACCCTCATGACAAGGAGGATAACCAACAAACATGCAAGATATGGTTTTCAGGTGAAACTTGGTGGAGTTGTAGGGGGTAACAAGAGGATAGCATACACATCTAAAAACACAAAGGTGATGATATTTAGGGGACCAATTTAGGAGATGTTTGAAGGGTGTTTAGCGATGCAGTACTTGAGTGGGTAAACGGTTGATGAGATAGACCGTACTGCGAAAGGCATCCGTCCAGAAGACATAGGGCAAGGATGCACAACTTAAGAGACTGAGACCCGTTTTCACATGTTGATGCTTTCGTTCAACCAATCCATTTTGTTCAGGCGTGTGAGGACAGGAGAAGCGATGAAAAATACCATAGCTTTGTAGATAGGTTTCAAACTCCCTACTTGTGAACTCGCCACCATTGTTAGATTGAAAGGATCTAATGGGAAACCCAACTTGACTTTCAATAATAGATGTGAAACCTTTGAAACAGTCAAATACTTGAGATTTGGTTGTTAAGGGAAAGAGCCATGACAACTGACTAAAATCATCCACAATTAACATGTAGAAGCAAAACCCTTCACGTGAGCTGGTGCTAGTTTTATGAAATGATATTTAAAAGATATTTTTGATAAAAATATTTGTGAAAGCTAGACACCAAATAATAAAAACTGGCTCACACTAGGGTGAGATCTGGGTCAAACTTAGGGAATGAGAAGAAACTTTGTATTCTAGAGAATGACAAACTTTATTGCCTTTAAAAATAAATAAGTAAAAGTAACTAGCTATTATAATGAATTACACTCTTACAGAGGGCTCAAAAAGAATAATAAATGGCTTTATTACAAACTCAAATTAAAAATAAATAAATGACCCTAATCTAAAATAAAGAAAAAAGGGGTCTTCAGTTACTTGAGCTTTAGTCCCTTTGATCTTCACTGCTTCCCTTTAAATGCAAGACCCACTAATATTTTATTCATATTTAAATGTCTTGGCTCTTCTGAGGGATATCTGAGGGCCTTTCAGGGACTTTTAGGACACCTTTGAGGGACTTCAAAGGGCTCTTTATGGATACTTTTGGGGGCCTATCACACGCACACTTGCTTCCCTGTAAAGCAAAAAAACAAAACGAAAACAAAACAATAAAGAATTAGACAAAAATCCAATGTTAGTTTGATAAAAAAACACAATATTAATATTCTAACTAACTAATCTTAATAACCTATAACAAACTAATATATAAAGAGGAAACTAGCATGTAACAAACTAAATAACAAACACAATAACAAACAAACTAACTAAATAACAGTAAAAACTAAATAACAAACACAATAACAAACTAACTAACTAAATAACAATAAAGAAACTAACTAATGTAACAAACTAATAACAAATTATGAAACTATTTAACAGACTGACGTAATAACAACTGTGAAACAAGTTGCTAAATTGAAAACAAGCTAACACAAACTATTCAACTAACTAATTATAAAACAAAGAAATCATGAATAGAACTAGTTTAACTATGCATAAAATAAACTAAACAAATTAATGCTCTAAAATGTTAGATTATGTAAAGCATCCATATAGGTTAAAACTAATTCCTTAAAAGCCTAATTTTTATGAGTTTTTATCAGAATAAATACATGGACAAAAGGAAAAAAATTTGGGTGTGCAAACTACACCCTCTCCCATGCTTGAATGACACTGTCCTCAGTGGCACTCCCCCATGCTTACATGAAACAAGATGAATGCACACTATGAAACAAAAGACATGCAAGGGAATGAGTAGAAGTCACATGATCCGTGCTATGGAAGTTGTCCTGTCATCGGTAACTCATAAATCATATCCCAAAGGAATAAAATGTATACATGATTTATCATACATGCTCAAAAATCAAGGACGAAAAAAATATGCAATAGACTATAAAAAACTATAAACGAAATCGGCCTAAATACTAATAGTACAACATACATACACTGTGCTCTGCCTCACACATCAATGAAGTCAATGACCTCGATGTCCTGACTAGTAACGACCTAAGAAATGTAGGGCTTCAACTGTTGCCCATTGACCTTGAAATTATTTCCCGTTCGTGGGTCCAAGATATCAATAGCATCATGCAAAAAAACTTCTTGAACTATAAACAGGTCATCCCATCTAGACTTCAACTTTCCTGGAAATAGCTGGAGTCACGAATTGAAAAGCCAAACCTTCTGACTAGGCTTGAACTGTTTTCTCAAAATATATTGATCATAAAAATGTTTAGTTTGAGCCTTGTAGATTTTAGCGCTCTCGTACGCATCGTTTCATAACTCCTTAAGCTCACTCATTTGCAACTTGTGCTCCGCGCCAATTTGGGTCATATCAAAATTGAACTTCTTAATCACCTAATACGCCCTATGCTCCAACTCAATAGAGAGATGACATGACTTCTCCAAAATCAATTGGTAAGGGGACATACCAATTGGGGTTTTGAAAGCAAACCTATATGCCCATAATGCATCATTTAAGCGTTGAGACCAATCCTTTCGGTTTAGCCAGGTTGTCTTTTCAAGAATTCATTTGATATCTCTATTGGAGACATCGATCTAGCTATTCGTCTGTGGATGGTATGGTGTAGCAATCCGATGATATACAAAATACTTCCTGAGTAAGGAAGCAACATGCACATTCTTGAAGTGCTTACCTCCATCACTAATCATAGCTCTCGAGACATCGAACCTACTAAAGATGTTGTGCTTAATAAATCGAAGCACCTCTTTGTGATCATTGCTACGTGTGGCCACGACCTCGACCCATTTAGACACATAATCAACCGCCACTAAAATACAGACATAACCAAACCAAAGCAGAAAGAGACCCATAAAGTTGATTCCCCAAACATAAAAAATCTCTACGACAAGAATGGAAAGAAGGGGCATCATATCATGCTTGAAAATACTTCTTGTCTGCTGATAGCATAAGCATCTCCTACACAACTCATGAAAATCTCTATATAGTATCGGCCACCAAAATCTAGACTAGAGGACCTTCACAGCGGTCTTCTGACTAGAAAAGTGGCCTCCACAGGCCAAGGAATGATAGAACTCTAGAATGGATGCAAACTCCTCACCGGGGATGCACCTTTGAATCATCTTATCCGGACATAATCAAAACAACTCTGGATCCTCCCATAAATAATGTTTCACCTGTGCCATAAAACGATCTCTCTCATTCTTGTTCTAATGTATAGGAAACTCTCTGGTCACCAAGTAGGAGATGATGTATGCAAACCAGGGCAGACGCTTGACATGAAGAAGTTGCTCATCCGAAAAAGAATTATCAATCTATCCTTGATCAGTGGATGTCTTCACTATCAGTCTGAACAAATGGTCTGCTATAAGATTCTCACATTCACACTTATCTCGAATCTCGAGATCAAATTCTTGGAGTAGAAGGATCCACCAAATGAGGTACGGTTTGGTATCATTTTTACTCATCAAATACCGCAACACGACATGATCTGAGTAAACGATATCCTTTAAGTCCAACAAATATGAGTGAAACTTCTCTGAGGCAAAGACTACAGCTAGCAGTTCCTTCTCAGTGGTTGTATAATTCATTTGAGCATCAGAGAGGGTCCTACTAGCGTAATAGATGACATGAGACTTTTGTTTGATCTTCTGGCCAATAATGGCTCTGACTGCATAATCAGAAGCATCGTATATGATTTTAAAAAGTATTGGCCAATCAGGAGATCGAAGAATAGAAGCTATGGTCAGGGCCTCCTTCAAAGATAAAAATGCCTTCAGACAGGCATCATCAAACAAAAATGATTGGTCCTTCGTGAGCAGGTTACATAGCGGTCTAAAAATTCTACTAAAATCCTTAATGAACCACCTATATAAACCTGCATGCCCTAAGAATGATTGCATCTGCCGCACTGAGGTCGATGAAGATAATTTGACAATGGACTCGACTTTGGCCTTATCGACCTCAAACCCTTTATTGAATATAATATGTCTAAGAATAATCCTCTGTTGAACCATGAAATGACTCTTCTCTCAACTGAGCACAAGATTTGTCTCCAGGCATCATTTTAGCACTCTCATTAATTTTTAGCGACAATCATCAAACGAAGAGCTATACAGCAAAAAGTCATCTATAAAGATCTCCAGGACGTCATCTACCATGTAGAAGAAAATGGCCATCATGTCCCTTTGAAATGTTGTTAGGGCATTGCAGAGCCCAAATGACATTCTCCTAAATGTAAAGGTGCCATAGGGACAGGTGAAGGTAGTCTTTTTCTGGTCCTCGGGGTAAACAACCACCTGATTATATCCTGAATAGCCATCCAAGAAGCAGAAATAGTGTTGACCTGCGAGTCTCTCTAAGATCTGGTCGATGAACAATAACAAGAAGTAATCCTTCCATGTTACATTGTTCAACTTTCGATAATCAATGCATACTCGTCACTCCCATGGTAGTCCTCATGGGGACGCTTTCCCCATTCTCATTAATCGCAACTGTGAGCCCAAACTTCTTGGGAACAACCTAGGTGGGGCTCACTCATTGACTATCGAAGATGAGATAAATGATTCTTGCATCCAACCATTTGACTACCTCCTTTTTCATGACTTTCTTCATATAGGGATTTAACTTCCTTTGTATCTCTCATGAGGGCTCGGTACCCTCATTCATGATAATTCGGTGCATGCAAAAGGAGGGGTCTATCCCCTTTAAATCCATCACTGACCATCCAATCACCTTTTTATACTCGTGAAGAACTTGCAAAAGCTAACACTTTTGAGTGTTAGTTAGGTCTACTGAAATCATGATAGGGAGTGTTTGATCCTTGCCTAAAAAGGTATACTTGAGAGAGACCGACTGAGGCTTTAACTCAAGTTCGGGTGGACTCTCGATGGAAGGTCTAGTAGGCTTCTCTCCCAAATCAAGGAGTGGCTCAAATTGACAGGTCCACTGCGCTTTGCCTGTCAATCAATCAAGCAGACCATAGCTCTCGCCCATGAGTGATACATCATCCCCCCTGAGGTAGATTACTCAACGTCCAAATCGGCTTTTCTTCCACCAAGTCTCGAATAAAATTAACCTAGAAAGAAGCATCTGCTCCTGTAGGACCCATTGTCGCATTGAAGATGTTAAACCTCATCTTCCTATTACCAAACAAGACATTCATTGCACTAGTACAATAATTGATGCATGCATTGGCAGTAGCCAGGAAGGGGTGACCTAAAATAATGGGTGTATGTCTCACTTTGTCCACTCCCTCCCTATCCAAGATAATGAAGTCAATAGGGAAGTAAAAATCCTCCACCTTGACCAAAATATCCTCAAGAATCCCTCGCAGGACCTTGATGGATCGATCTACCAGTTGCAGGGTCATCGGTGTCGGCTTTATCTCTTGTAACCCAAATGCATCATAAAAGAAACCCAATAAGATATTCATACTTGCCTTGAGGTCGAGCAAAGCATGCTCGACAATAATGTCTTGTATGATGCAAGAGATGATAGGAGCCCCTGGGTCCTTGAACTTGGGTGGAGTTTGATGTTGTAGCACTGCACTCACCTACTTGGTAAGATATATCTTCTTCGGCACATTGGACCTCAACTTCTTCTGCATACAAAGCTCCTTTAGGAACTTTACGTATGCAGGGACTTGCTGAATGACATCAAGCAGAGAGAAGTTTATCTGGATGTGCTTGAAAATCTCAAGCATCTCATGCATCTTTATCCCCTGCTAGCCGAATGACTGCAGCTTCTCTAATACCTCAGGAAAGGGGGTTTTGGGTATATACGATCTGGAAGGCTCAAATGGGGGAGCCCTCCCACTTTCCTGGGGTATCTTAGTAGAGACCGACTGTTCAACACTGGATCTCGTGCTTTCTTTTGTAGCCTCCCTCGCTCTATATTGCATCTTGCTCTTAAGGGTTATAACCGCTTGAGTTTGCTCTAGATGGGCATCTGTCATATGCAGGCCATGCATCGACTCTTTACTCCTATAATTAACCACCAACTGACTAGGCGATATCCACTCGCTTCGCCTGCTTAGCACCTCAGCGAGTTATCTCATCCGCATCTCAAATTTGGCAATGGATTGAGTATGGGAGCTCAAGTTTGCCTTAATATTTAAAAAAGGTTGTAGCATCTTGTCCTCGAAGGACTGGCTAGAAGCAGACTCCTGGGATGGAAGCTGACTAAAGGAGGGATGGGTTGAAGTGTAGGTAGATCTCTTACAATCAGACGCATAACCACCTTGCATGTGTTGATTCTGGGAAGGGATGGGGGGTTGTTGTTGTGGATTTCTCTACGAGAAATTGAGATGGTTTCACCAACCTCGGTTATAGGTGTTAGAATAAGGATTGGGTATGGGTTTAGCGAAACCTTATGCTACCTGAGCTTGTTCTTAAATAAACTCAGGGTACTACGGTGCCGCGGGGCAATCAAAGATATGGTGTGCTGGGCTAGCACACAACGCACACACCAGCATGGCTGGTGAGGGATTTGACAATAATTGATCCAATTTTTTGGTCAGCAGGTCAACCTTGTTTTGCAACTCAAGATGTGTCCCTATCTCAAAAATCGCAACCTTCTTTGCTCCATCATGAACAGGTGCAACCCTCTTAGAACGTGAGGCTGAAGCGTGGTGCATCGAATTCTCGTTGAGAGTCTCAAACATGACCCATGTTTCATCCTCACTCTTCAACATAAAAGTGCCCCCACATGCTGCATCAACCATCTAACGATTTTTTTTTGTCATCCCATCATAAAAGTACTGCATGAGTTGCCAATGGAGCACTTGGTGGTGTGGACACTTTCAAAGAAGATCTTTCATCCTCTTTCACATCTCATAAAACTGTTCTCCCTCAATCTGAGAAAAATTGATTATGGCTTTTCAAAATTGATTTGTCTTACCAATTAGAAAGTATTTCTTAAGAAACTCTCTCTGCATTTGTTCCCAAGTAGTAATCTGAACTGTGTCTAAAGCCTTTAGTCAGTGCTTGGCTTTATTCATGAGGGAGAAAGAAAATAAGGTCAACCTCAATGTGTCATCTCTGAAATTGTTGATCTGCACCATAGAGCAGATCTCGAAGAACTCATCGAGATTACGGTAATGGTCCTCGTTACTAAGGTCGTAAAAGAAAGGTAACATCTGGATAATACTGGCCTTAATCTCAAACTAATTTGTTCCTACAATAGGTCTAGCGATGTAGGAGGTGGGAGTGTATTCAGTGTGGATGAAATACTTCTGGAGGGGATGGGTCAACTACTGATCCTCTGCCATAGGGCCAGATCGATGGGCTCTCCTAATGATAGACTCGAGGTCCTCTACTAGCTCAGTAAGCTCGGATCAAGCGAGCATTACCCTTGCATACACCTGAGGGTAGACCAGTGTAGCAACCATCCTAAAGAAAGGTTTTCTACCTACCTAACACGTAAACGTTATCAAACCACAACAAACTATGAAGTGGGCAAAATAAAATAAATAAATAAAACAGAAAATAGTAAACACACACCACTCACTTGCACTCAATCAGATATTTTGCAGAAAGCAAACTATGTGCACAGTACCGATCGTGTGCAATCACCAACTAAGGGGTAACCTACTTGGTGGGTCGTATAGAAAAAGTAAACTGGTCTCTAAGACTCGAAAGCAACGTAGTTATACAAATCCTAATTAATGAGCAGAAAAATAAACTAACAATCCTAGATAAATAATAGAAATGAAACTAACAGTCCTAAATATAACGAGAACACACAATAGGCAATAAAGTGAATAATCATTTTTCTATCACCGTTCTCCGGCAACGGTGCCAAAAATTTGGTGTAAGTTTTATGAAATAATATTTAAAAGATATTTTTGATAAAAATGTTTATGAAAGTTAGACACCAAATAATAAAAACTAGCTCACACTAGGGTGAGATCCGGGTCGAACACAGAAAATGAGCGAAGAAACTTTGTATTCTACAAAATGACAAGCTTTATTGCCTTTAAAAATAAATAAGTAAAAGTAACTAGCTATTACAATGAATGACCCTCTTGCAGATGGCTCAAAAAGAATAATAAATGGCCTTATTACAAACCCAAATTAAAAATAAATAAATGACCCTAATCTAAAAGAAAGAAAAAAGGTCTTCAGTTGCTTGAGCTTTAGTCCCTTTGATCTTCACTGCTTCCCTTTAAATGCAAGAGCTACTAATATTTTATTCATATTTAAATATCTTAGCTCTTCTGATGGGCCTTTTAAGGACCTTCAGGGGACCTTAGAGGGACCTCAAAGGGATCTTTAGGGGTACTTTTGGGGGCCTATCACATGCACACCTACTTTCCTGTAAAGCAAAAAAACAAAACAACAAAGAACTAGACAAAAATCCAATGTTAGTTTGATAAAAAATAAAAAAATAATATTCTAAC
This sequence comes from Nuphar pumila, assembly GCF_984573655.1. Lineage (NCBI taxonomy): Eukaryota > Viridiplantae > Streptophyta > Magnoliopsida > Nymphaeales > Nymphaeaceae > Nuphar > Nuphar pumila. The sequence goes on along the minus strand of NC_143263.1, from coordinate 81,058,601 downwards.
TAACTAATCTTAACAAACTAATATGTAAAGAGGAAACTAATATGTAACAAACACAATAACAAACACAATAACAAACTAACAAACTAAATAACAATAAAGAAACTAACTAATGTAACAAATTATGAAACTATTTAACAGACTAACGTAATAACAACTATGAAAAAAGTTACTAAATTAGAAACAAGCTAACACAAACTATTCAACTAACTAATTATAAAACAAAGAAACCATGAATAACACTAGTTTAACTATGCATAAAATAAAATAAACAAATTAATGTTTCTACTTTAAGAAATACGTGAATTCAAAACTAGCTAATTAAAAACATGAAACACAACAGAACCTAATCTAACTTTCAATTAAACGACTTTTAACCAATAAACTACTTAAACAGGAAACACGTGAACCTAGCTAACTTACTAACTTAAAACAACTAAAACAAACTACATATTAAAACAAGAAAAATGCTAACTAAATAAAATTTAATTGAATCTAAAATAAATGAAACAAAGTGCTACTTCTAAAATTCAAGAAATCGTGATATCAAACTACTTTAAGTAACAAGTAATTTAAAGTTCACTAATTAAGAACTACTTCAAAATAAATGTGAAATAACTAAATCAAGGACCGCTCTCCGTTGACCGCCCCCTACCTCTCTCCGACTACCGCCCCCTCCCTCCCTTCGGCTTAGGTAACTGCTGACTCCCCTCTCTCTGATTTTCCCCAAAACCACAAACCCTAGTCTGTCGCCCATCTCCGGCGATCCTCCTGTCCAACCACCATCGCCCATTTTTCGGCAACTCCACCGGTGCCTCCTCGCCTTCCCCTATTTAAGGCCGACTCCCTCCTATCCCTTCTCGATCAATCCATCCTCTTTCGTTTTTGTGGCTCTCTCGTCGTCTCTCGCGTTGTTAGCAATCTCTACGGATTGAGATTCTCGAACCTCGTTCTATTTTTCCTGCTCTGAGAATCACCCTTCTGATCGAGGTAAGCTTAGTTTGATTCTTATTCTCATTTTTCTTGTTTAGATCTTGATTCTTCTATTTTCATTTTTTATTTGAGTGATTATTGCTTGGAAATGGACAGGGATTGTGTTTCTTAGGTTTTGACGCGTGCGATTGAAAGATATCTGGATTGATTTGTGTTCTATGATGCGTCAAAATGTGATTCTTGGATAAAATGTTTTTTTTAGGGAATACGAGATTTTTCTCTTTCTCAAGTAATTTGTTCATAGCACTAATCGATTTTTTAGGGAATACGAGATTTTTCTCTCTCTCAAGTAATTTGTTCATAGCACTAATCGCTTTTTAGGGAATACGAGATTTTTTTTTCTTCTACCATTATTTGTCTCAGATTTATAGATTATTGTTAATTCTGTTGTGGAGGACATGATTTTGAGATCCTCTTTCTTTTATTCGATATTTTGACATTTCATTATGGATGTAAATGATATATTGGCATTTCTGTATAGATATGAACCGTTTTGGTTAAATATGCTTTATTGGAAAATATTCAAAGTATACATTTTGATAATCTTTTTTGTTTTAGGTTTTAGCATTGCTTTAGTATTGTTTTCTCCTAGAATTCTTTGATGTTGTTCTTAATAGTTGTATATTGGAGTTGGATGCAATTTTTTGGATGTTCTTAGACATGGTTGTTTTAGTTATTTTTCTGTTCATCGTCTTATGAGTGAAATATGCCACATTTCTTTTTTACTGTCTCTATTTGATGAAATTATTTTCTGTTTGATTATTGGAAATCTGGTGAATGTTGATTTGATTAAGCTATAGTTTCTGTCTGAATGAATCTGAATATTAAATGAATTTCATTATGATTTACTGAATTTCAATATTTGAATGAAATTGAATTTCATTGCAATGCTTTTACTGTTTGTTACTGATACTGATTTTTTATGTTTGGATTGAATACTAGTGTTAGTGTTAGTTTATTACTTCGTTAGTTGTTTAGTTAAATAGATTAGTTAGTTGCTAAAATAGATTAGTTAATTGTTAAGTGAAATAATTAGCATTGTTGTAGAAAAAAAATATGATTTCCTGCTATTTTTATTTGCTCTCTTTCTCTCTGGCTTTTTATTTGCTTGTTTTTCTTGGATATTGATGCTTTTGGTTTTTTTATGTTCAATCCACGCCTTTGGTTTTTTAATATTCAATCCACATAAGGAGGTGTTGTGTTTTTCACACTTGGGCATAAGCTGCCAATTATTAGATTTGGCAATTAGCTTCTTTAAAAAGTGGTAGTTATCACCAAATGCATAAATTGTCATCTTGTTATAATTTTAGAAGAAGTGACAATTAGCTTTTTATTTTTCATAATTTTAGAAAAAGAAGAAATTTCTCATCTTGTTAATGCTAATGTTAATTTTTTATTTAATGAATGATCATGTTTTATTTCTTAGATACTTACATAGATCAAGTTGTTGCATTAATGTTAACATTTATATTTGAATGGAGTTATGAGGTAGTAGTTAGTGGGATATTGGAGTGTGTTTGCTGCATGTACAAGTTTGACGTTGATATGCTATGAATGATTTTAGTGTACTGCCACGTTTGATGTGACTGTATCCATGCTTGCAACTTTTTTAAATAAAGTCATTCTCAACATTGTTCGTAATGAGTTGTGCAACTTTTTTCAGGACAGGGAAACTTCGTCTGCATTCAACATGAGCTCTGATGCCCGTCAGGTATAAAGATTTATGTCATTTGTTTCATGTCATTAGATTTCAACCTTAGAACACATACAAGCAAGTTTTATGACTGCCTTAGAACACATATGAGCATGATAGAATCACATATAAAGTTTTTTTACTGCCTTAGAATACATATGAGCATAATTGAATCACATATAAAGTTTTTTTACTGCCTTAGAACACATATGAGCATGATTGAATCACATATAAAGTTTTTTTACTGCCTTAAAATATATATGAGCATGATAGAATCACATAGAAAGTTTTTTTATTGTCTTAGAACACATATGAGCATGACAGAATTACATATAAAGTTTTTTTACTGCCTTAGAACACATATGAGAATGATTGAATCACATATAAAGTTTTTTTACTGCCTTAGAACACATATGAGGATGATAAAATCACATATAAAGTTTTTGACTGCCTTAGAACACATATGAACATGATTGAATCACATATAAAGTTTTTTGACTGCCTTAGAACACATATGAGCATGATTGAATCACTATGCAAGTTTTTTTATTGCCTTAGAATACATATGAGCATGATTGAATTAATATGCAAGTTTTTTACTATTTTATAACACATATGAGCATTTTGTTTATATTTTGTTTATAAATATTAACAGTTTGGTTCTCTTGTAAGATGTTGGAGATGATCAATGTAGAGGAGCTGATGGAGGTATGGAGGGAGGGGTAGATCGAGAAAATGAAGAGGATGATGTCCTGAATCTTGACGACAATTAGTTTCATGTATTCAATTTGTTTGACGTACTTATAATTAATTATAACTTGGCAAAGACTGTATTTGATTGTTTAACTTAGAACCTGTGTTAATTTTGTTTCACTTGTATATGTATTTTGTTTTTTATAAGCCGGTTATATGAATTGTATTACGAGAAATTTTTCTCGAGTTTCATAATTCAATTTTTAAATTTTTTTTAAAATTAGCGACAGATTATTTCCATCCTCAAGTCGTAGCCAATTTCAATCAGACGATGGTTTGCGACGAACTTTAATTCGTCGCTAATCCATCGCTAACTTGTCGATGGATTATATCCAAATATAATCCGTCGCTAATTAGCGATGGATCAGCGATGAAAATAAGCCTTCACTACGTCGTCACTAATTAGCGATGGACTGGCGACAAATAAATTATGTCGTAATTTAGCGACTAGGATTATGCGGCGGATGCTATCCGTCGTGAATCCGTCGCTAAACATGTTGGCGACAAAATCTGTGATGGATTAGTGACGGATTGCATCTGTCGCTAATACGCATTTTTCTTATAGTGAAGAGAGTGAATTCCAAAACACAATCATTATCCTTCATGAATTTTTCCACAGATAATAGATTTTTTGCAATTTCGTGCACATGGAGAACATTCTTTAAATCAAACTTAGAGCCTTGAGATGATAAAACCAAATCACCAATATGAGATATAGATAACGTTTTACCATTCCTGATCATAATAGAATCGTTGCCTAGATAGGGGGATTTGTTTGCAAGCTATTGGTCATCCATAGTTAAGTGATTGGTTGCACTAGTATCAAGATACCAATGGTCATCTGTTACTTGGTATAATGACATGGCGGAAAAAGCTTTGAAAATATCCCAACATTTTTTTGCAACATGATCGTGTTTACCACAATACTAATAGGTGACTGGGCCCCATTGATGTTGATGGTTATTGAAAGATGGATTAAAGTTATCGGAGGGACCCCTGCCTCGACCACAACTTGAGTTCCAATGACCCTTATAGGAGTCACGACCGCGACGTCTTCTCTGAGAGACCATAACGGTAGTTTGGGAAGATTCTTGATTTTCTGATTGCTTATGATGAACCATAATAACTCACATTTCTTCATTAATCAGAAGATCATACAAGTCAGCAAATGAGTGATAGGTGGCTCCAGTGGTGATGGAGGTGACAAAGCTCTCATACTCGATGGAGAGTTCGTTGAGAGTGATTTGCACCAAGTTAGTGTAGTCAACGGGACTATTTATAACAACAAGGGAATTGGCCAAAAACTTGATTTTGTTTAGATGTGTCCATATCCATACTTTCTTTCTTAATGAAGGTAAAATCCTTCTTCAAAAGCATGATTCTTAGCGGTGATTGAGATCCATGAGATTTTTCTAGCATGACCTAGGCTTCTCGTGCAGTCTTAGTTCTCATGATTTGGCTAAGTACAGATTCAGAAGTTGTAGCCTTGATCCAACTTAAGGCAAGTTGATCGAACTTGCACCAAACATAGAACTCGAGATTTGCCTCTTGTTTTCCGCTTTCTGAGATGATAAAATCAGGGGGTTCAGAAGAAGAACCGTCCACAAATCTGAGAAGATCTTGACTCAACATTATTGACTCAAGCTGAGATCGGTTGATTGATACAAGACTTGCTATGACATTCTACTGGGTTGTGATACTGCTGGAAGCCATTGAAGCGCTTGAATGAGCTTGAGGCTTTGATACTAAGAAAAGATTAAGATAATGATGATAATAGATAAGACTAACTTAATAACGATAATATAAAAACCTGTTTTTCACTCACTCGACTTTCTTGAGTGCAGGGTTTTATTATATATATTCAATTATGCAGAGATTACACACAATCCTCAAATGTCAACATTTAAGGGATAATGCTATATCATGATAAAATATCAATATTTGAGGAATCGATTGGATACATCACGATAGATACAAGATCCTCAAATGTCGACATTTGAGGAATAACACTATATCGCGGTAGAATATCGATATTTGGTGAATAGGTTGCACCATCTTAAGAACTGCAGTTCCCTTAGTGAAGGCCAAAAGCAAGGAAACCAGGGGGGAATTTAGGAATTTCATCAGAAGAATTACTAAAACTAGACCCCAAAACTGGAAAGGAAATGACGGAAAAGGGGGCTAACCTGGTTTGGTTGTTGTTCGACCAAAATGATGTCAGCATCCCCAAGCTGGCGTCTGTTCCTCATAAATCGTCCCCCCTTTTGCTGGCTCTGCAATGCATGGATGCCCCTTTCCATTCACGCCTTCATCTCCTCCTACGGACTCTGCAACGCATGGAGGATCACTTCCTTGCCTGTCTGCCTATCTGCACCATCCTCCAACTGTGCTACCTGCTATCGACAGTGACTTCTGCCATCGCCATCCACACTCGTGCCTCGCATGAGCCTTGGGGACTGTGTTGCCTCGACCAAAGCACTCTCCTTTGCTCTGCTCAGGTGTCAGTTGCGTGTCCAGTATTTACCTGACTCGGCCTTCTCCAGAGTGCTCGAGGAGGATAGTGTCTCTGTCTCCGAGGCCTCCGCCATCCATCCTTCCAGATAAATGGCGTATGACAAGTCATCCCCTCCAGTGACGATCATAGGATCAGACACGATGACTGGACACAACGTATCCTCAGTGCAGAGGTTCACACTACCTTCCTCTTCCTCCATGGCCTACCTCTTTGTCATGACTCATGTACCGAGCATCTGCACTTGTTTGACAACCTTTTGGTTTCTTTTCGGGCCTGATTCATTTTGTCGAGTCAGGATTCTTCCGGCTTGCGCTAGGTGAAGTTTTCCGGCAAGACTTTTCCTCTGCAGCTGTTAACCGACCGTCTGTTTCCCTTTCCTTCGTCACTCTCTCCTCCATCATTAGATCTTGGTCCATCGCCAGGGCTGCATCCTGACTGATCGACATTGGGGCAACGGAGGGAGTCCTCCAAACCTGCTGGAGTTGTTCAGACTTTGGGAGTCCTCCGAGTTCCAGCATAACCCTTGTTGATTCAGGAGTCACCAAAGCCAAGAATCGGTTCGCTGAATTTGCCTTCGATCCATAGGATGCGGCCTTTGTTGTACGTATGGCTATTCTCACCATCTGCCAGCCTTCTTCTTTTTTCGTTGACGGATTTGCGCCCTGAGTTGGACTTTTCCGGCAGTTTTCTGTTGCATGAGTAATGGCTGCACAAAAACCGCAAAACCTGATGTTGTTCTTGTAGTGCACCTCCTTTTGCAGGGTCGGTTCTCTCAATGACAATATCCATCATTGGAGTCGGTAGAAAGTCAAGCGAAACTTCCATCTTTAGACGGGCGTATTGGATTTGTTCCCGAACTCTGGTGTAGTAGTCAGCGTCAACGAGCTCGCCGCCTAGGGATTCTGCTATCCCTTCAAAACATCTCTCGTCCACAGTTCTGCGGAAAGCTCTGGTAGTCGAATCAATAGAGGTATCACCGAGTGCACCTCAAGCTTCATCGGCATTCCCGGTCTCCACGGGTTCGTAACCAGAGTACGTTCAGCCACTCGCCATTCTCCCTTCCATGAAATTTGTTTCAGTTGATCATCTGTGCTAGCAGTGATGATTAACAACCTGTCCCTAAAAGTAGAGAAGCCGATTCCTTTTATCCCTGACCAAATCTTTTTAAGTGTATCTACCATGTATCTGTATTCCATGGTTTTATCTGTTAGCCCTCCCGAAAACCCTGCCAAAACCGTCCTCCCCATCGGTTTCAACAACTGGGCATAGTGAATCGCTGGTATTTGCACTCGGGATCGCGGGTGACCTTGGTTCGCCTTCGTGACTTCCACCGTTGCTAGTTGAAATTGCATGGGCCCCTTCGACACCACCGTTGTCCAGGACCTCGGTTCTCTTTCTGGGCATCCTTCTTTTCAGTCTCATATGTCCTCTGCAACTTCCAAACCCACTGTTTTCCTCGATCTGGGGGAATGGGGCATTCCTCATCCTCCAGTTCCACACTTCTCTTTTAGATACATCGATGTTACCAATACCTCTTGTGACATCTATTCCTATGTTTTAGGCATTCTCCATGGTAAGTGTTTGAAAAAAACAGTAAACACAACTCCCTCCCCACTTCCCTTGCTAAGTCTCATTTACTCTCTCTCTCTCTCTCTCTCTCTCTCTCTCTCTCTCTCTATATATATATATATATATATATATATATATATATATATATATATATATATATTCTTATGGATGTTAAGCATCACTATCAGATACTAACCTGCACGTAAAATTGCATAATGGTATAAAGTCAGAGAAAACTCTTTTCCTTCTTGTACTTCTATTTATTTCCAAAATACTCCCCAGAATTATTAGTGTTCCTTCTTTCTATTTAATAACAAATGTTTTATTTAGTTGTTAATGGTCATTGTTGTGCTGTTGGGAAGGAGTTCATTGCATTATATGCTCATCATGGCCTTTTTGGTATGCACATTACTAATATATATATATATATATATATATATATATATATATATATATATATATATATATATATATATATATATATTATAATTGATAGTGAAACCGGTGGAAGGATAATTCAAATTAGTCTGGATAGTCCCAGGCTGAGCAAGAGCTGATCTATTAAAAAAAAAAGATTTTGGAATGTCACTTGTATAGGGTATGGGAATTTGGTTTTGTTCATGCTTTTGGTTATAACATAAGGAATTAGTCCATTCGTGGATCAGTTCTAAGCACTTCTAATCGGACAATACTAACCTTTGTTTGTGATTCATTCTTTTTTTAAAAAGATATATTATTAAAATCTAATAAAGTATGAGATTGAAAAAGGTATAACAATAGATGTTTTCTTACCCGAGTGTTTATGATGAATATGAATTTGTTCTGTTATAGAGGGCTGAACCACTTATGGTTCAGTCATGACATAATTCTTTATGAAATCAAATATGTTAGACATGCTTTAAATTGAATTTTTAATATCTGGTATGTGAAAACCTTTAGATCAGCTAGATTGGAAATGTCTATTTTGCATGCATTATTAATTTTAGTCATGTCTTATTTTTTTTTGCATAAGTGTTTTCATATGTATTTATATATCAGTGGAAAAATCTTTGTTATGAAGGTTACGACTGAAAATAAAAAAAAATAAAGAAAACCATACATAACATAGTTTGACTCTTCTACTCGTCCGAGTGAACCCGTCATTGTGCATGGATACTGTCCACTACAATATAAAACGTTTGTATCTTCCTCGTTCGGAGGAGTTTTTATGAACGGCTTGTGGCATATGAAATCTGATAAAATTGTACATGTTTTGTGAAAAAATGAACTTAAGTTTTAGATTATGTATAGTGACTACTGTAACAAGGCAAATCTTGCCTAACTGCATCCTGAACTAAATACAGGTCAGTTAAGTTATGTGAATTATAAACTCCTAATGTTAATACATGGATTTGAATGCTAAATTAACATGCAATTGTGACCTGGAATGCTATGTAAATGCATGTTTTAAATTCCTAATAAGCATGACATTGGATGAATTATTATTCCCTGTCAATGAATAAATGAACACTACTTTTGAATTTCATATGCATGTACATTATAGTCTGACATGTGACTATGTGTGGATGCATGTTATTATGATATTCAATGTCTTAGAATGAATATGTAAGTGAAAATGAATGTGTTACAATTTGCATGTGTGGCATGAAAGCATTATCAACATTGAATAATGTATCAAGGTGTCTAAATTGGAAGCACAAATCTTAGTGATAGATTTATTATATATGTATGCATGAAAAATAATAGAATTAATGATATTAAAAGGATATGATGTGAATATTAATTCTATTGAGCCTTACAATGAGAGGATAAACGGTACTCCAAGCTTTGTGAAACAAGTTTTTGAGCACAGAAGGTTGCTCCTCCTCAACCATGAAAATCGAGGCAACCTTCATATTAACTGTGGGGTAACAGGTTAAAGAACTCATGAGTGAAGTCGATGCATCAAGTTGAAGGTGTTGGGAGTTCTCTCTCGACTAGGTCATCCCTCACTCGAGACTGCTGAAAGATGTTAGGCCTGAGTTAAGCTATAATTTGTTTAAATATATACCTCTTGAGGCATGGTCCTAATCCAGGTTAAGCATGTGCAGTAACCACATGGCTAAGAATCAAACCCTAAATGTTTGTACATTTATATAGTCTTAGCATGCATCACGTAAAAAAAAACTTAAATAAAGGCAATTAAACGTCTATCATTTCTCCATCAGTAAGTGCATGCATTATTTACCTGCTTATGCATAAGATTGTTGATTATTTCTAAACGTTATTCGTGTTATGCAATTGTGATATCATGCATACCTGAAATATATACTTGCCTGAATTAAAGTATGAATTTATTAAAATATGTTCTTGTATATTGATTTTGGTTTACCTCTATTGGTACTCCCTACTAGGCTTTTATGAGTCTGACCCATTTTATAGATTTTTAGATAAAATATGATGTATAGCTGCAGAGCAGATGTGTGATGCTGAGACGGTGTTGAGAGCCAATCTTTTCTTTCTCAGAGATAGTTTTGGAAAAATATTTATTATTATTTTGGATTGAAATATAAATTTAAATTAATAAAACTGAATTAAATTTTAATAATGAATACTATTTACATTTTAATTCAGTTATGAAGATTGTTCGTTCTGTAACCCACCCAAAATGTTTAACCCAAAGAAAAATATTCTTTTTGTTAACTTTAAAAGAAAAAAAATCTCATAAATTTTTGAATTAAAATTTTGACGTGTGATAAAGAGTGGTTGACTAATGTTCCATAGTGTGATCTCAAAAAATTGTCGAAAATGCATCCCATGCAACAACTCTTTCTCTTTCTCTATTAGTCTTATGCACCACTAACACCCTTGGAACCAATAGAACCAATGTGTGTGAGATGATGGGTCTTTTGATTGCGAATCCTGCAATCATAATTAATTTGTTAGAATCATTCAAATGAATCATTTTATGGAATATATAGCATTTTACACATTCTACTGCAAAAATTGAACTAGTTATCCTAACATGTTTCACACATACATGAATCAACAAGAAAATAATAGTTCATGATTCACACACATATATATACATATAGCATTTTAAACATTGAATCAAACAAGAAGATAAATATATAATTGATACATATCCAAGAGCACCAGACCTTGTTTCCCTTTGCAATATCTTCTTCAGAGCTTGCACTTTCTCCTCTAGGATCAAATTTTCTAACTCGCAAGGTTGATCTCCCTTATGATCGTTCAATGCACTTTTCATCTCAGGCTGAACATCGCCCTTAGCATCTAAAATAGCCAGAGGACCTTAGGATACATCTACTTTTTGAAACTCAACCTTGGGTTTCTCATCATCCACTTGGTGTGGTACCTCCATCCTCACCTTGCCATTGCCATACCAACTGGACGCATCTTAAGCCTTATATATTCGAGCATTCAGGTCTGAAACAACATCAGAGCGAGCCAATGGGCCACTCTTCTTTAACACTAAGTGAGCCTCTCACTCTTTAAATACTTTCGGGATTAGAAACAAGATTGTAACCACAAACCCTTCAACTTTTTCTATAAATTTTTTCTTAGATATGGGTCACTGAGAAACGATTAGTTATTGTTTGACCAACTTACTTTTCATTTTTTGCTGAATGCTTGGGCATAATTTTTTGAGTTTACGAAGGGTGTATTTTACATGAAAAATATCAAACACCCAAACTCTTGTCATTGGATGCGGCTCTCTCTCTATCCATGAGTCAAGCAAGTTCCTTATTTCATAATACCATTCATAAGTCACTTCATGTTTTTTCTGCTGTGCACTAACAATAAAAGATGATTAAGGTATGGACCCCTCTGACATAGTCCTCTTAGTTTGCATATTGTATTAAAAAAATTAAAAATTTCTTATAATACCAAGGCAAAAAATATAGGTAAACTAACATGTGACAAATATATGCGAACAAAAAACTCAAATTGTTAAGGAAACAACAAAAAAATCCAACCATTGTGTCAACATACCATGTTTATTATATAAGATCCACAAAATATAAACAACAAAACTAGAGGATGGAATAAAAGCATATGAATCGTCGAAACAAATGAAGAAAATTTGTGTTTAAAAAAATAGCTGGTTCAGTAGTTAAATATGTGTTTACAAAAAAAAACACTGTCGAAGATTCTTGAATACTTGAAGATGAAGTCCCGCTGAAATACTTGCCAAAAAAATCACCATCGTGAAGCAGGTTGGGGACCACTAGTTGGAGATCACAGATAACCCTAAAAATTTTTACGAAAATATTCTGGGTTGCCGTGCTTCAGTTTTTATACTCACGATGTTCTTACATCAATTGTTTGTGAACTTTGTGAAATATGTGCACACTTCGTGAGTTTTTTGCTATGTTTCAAAGTTTGAAAGAAGTTCCCACATAAATTATTTGAGAACTTTGTTAAATATCTGTGAACTTTTGTGAGTGCGATGTTTTGAAGATTGAGAGTAAAAGGAGGTTCACATAAAATTATTTGTGAATTTAGTGACATGTGTGAACTTCGTGACATATGTGCGATATTCTAAAGTTTGAGATTAACATGAAGTTTTCACATAAATTTTATGCGACCTTCGTGATGTCCACAAGAAAAAATGTGTGGATCTCCTTTTAAGTGGTTTTTTGCGTTACCTGAGGAGCAAAGCGATATATTGCCGAACTTCGTTAGTTTTGCATATGCAAGGGTTAAAAAGGTTATAGTGAAGTTGGGTATTTTTTATTTTAGACATTGAAAGAATAACAGAAATTGTAATGCATTTTTGAAAACAGATCATATTTTTCATACAGTACAATCATTTTCCATATTAGAAACTAGTTTTTGTTGCATATAAGAAACTCATCTCTAAGTATGTCGGAAACTGGCCTCTTATATAGATGAAACTAGTTTCTCTGTATGGTGGTGGTAGTCATTGTGATTTTACATAGACTACCCCTCTCAACTTAAGATAAATATAAGAGTATCTTAATAATCAATATAGTAATTTAAAAAAAAAATAGTCAATACATTAATTTTTATAGTAATATACCAAAGGCAAGGAGTTGTTTACTCTTTCTTCTAAGATTCTAACTCTAAAACCAATTACACAAAAAGGAAAGAAAGCTTGAAGGCAATGGAAGCTCAAACTACTGAAGTCGTGCATAACTGCGTTGGAGGGCATTGAAGGACATTGGTTTTAATGAAAGCCTACAAAATAGGCACGGTGCTAAATGAAACACGCTAATGGATTTCTAGTATTTTTTTAAAATTATGACCCCATAGATTCTACATGATTGATTTACTAAAAATCAACACTTGGATCATGCATTTTAGATGGAAAAGATGGTATTTGGAGGCTTAAAAAATTATAAAAATTATAGACCATTGATTTTTTAAACCTTATAAAAAAACTATCCATGCATTAGAATCAAATGCTCCAAGAAGTGATTTGTATAAAAATAAGCATATATATTACATTTACATGGTCATAATTTAAAAAAAAAAACACCAAAAATCTAATAGCATGTTTCATTTTACACCGTACTTAGTTTGTAGGTTTCTATTTCTCTTTTGTATATAGCTTAAGTCTATCCATTTCCCTTTTAGAAAATGACGATATTGCAGGACAAATATGATGCATTTTCTGAAATGCCTTATAATTTTTCATATTCTCCTCATATCCCAAATCACTAATATCTAGTTTTAAAATGACCTTTTTACCTTTTGCACGTGTGATTTTCTAAATATATATGAATTTCTTTTCAAATATGATTATTTTTTGCATAATAGTCTCTGTTCTCATAATTGTGTCTCTCTGGTTTGACATCAAAAACTTATATTTTTATAGTTATTGAAAGCTGAGATATAAACTTGTAACTTTTCTATTTTGAGTTAGAACCAAAAACCCCTTTTAAGATTTTCATGCTCTGCAGACTGGAACAGGTGCAACTGCGCCTTTTTTTATATTATATGCTATTTTTTAGCCACAAATGTTGAAAATTGAGAGAAATAGAAAAAATGACAAAGATAGATAAGGACGTTAACTTTTCAATGCCACCAAGATCACCTTAATCTCACGAGCAATTGAAAAAAAACATCCTCTAGAAGATAGATCGTTCAGTTGTTTTATTTTGTAGAGCATGTTTATATTATGGGTTTGGAGCTCAAAAATAGGAACCCTAGCGGGGTTTTAAACCCTCACTTAAAACAAAAAAGTTATAGGCCTATATCTCAGCTTTTCAACAACTATAAAATGCAGGTTTTTTACGTCGAAGTAAAGAGATACAGACTAAAGAATATAGACTCTTCTATATAAAATATATATGCGATTTTTGCATATATTTTTTATGATTTTATCTAAATTATATGTGATTTTCCGTTTATATGTATTTTTTTTTCTTAAACATGCAATTTTCTCTTAAATATATGTGATTTTTCTCCTATATATGCAATTTTTCTTTTAAACATGCGATTTTCTCTTAAATATATGTGATTTTTCTCCTAATATATGTGATTTTTCTCTTTTATATGCAATTTTCTCTCAAATATTGGTTTTTCTTCTAAATATATATGATTTTTATGAACAAAAAATCATATATATAGGAGAAACTCTGGATATATTTAGGAGAAAATCATATATATTTAGGAGAAAATCACGTATATAGGAGGAACTCCTTATATATTTATGAGAAAATCACAAAAAATATATGTAAAAATCACATGTTTAGGAGAAAAATCACATATATAAGAGAAAATTCTCATATGTAAGAGAAAATTTGTATATAGAGGAGGAAAATCACATATATAAGAAGAAAATCACGTATATTTAAGAGAAAATCATCAAAAATATATACAAAAATTTGCATATATATTTTTTGCAGAATAATCTATGTTCTCAAGTCTGTATCTATCTACTCTGACATCGAACACCTGCATTTTTATAGTCGTTAAAAAGTTGAGTCATAAGCATATAACTTTTCTGTTTTAAGTTAGAGTCGAAAACCCTCTAGGGTTTCCGTTTTTAAGTTACAAAACCAGAATATAAGCATGCTCTGTAGACTGAAATAATTTAGCAATCTATCTTTTAAAGAATGTTTCTCTTCAATCGCTCATTAGATCTTGGTGATGTTCAAAAGCTAACGTCATAATCTATCTTTGTTCTTTTTTCTATTTCTCTCGATTTTCAGCGCATGTGTCTAAAAATTAGCATAGAACAGACAAAAAAGGTCGAGCTGCATCTGTTCCAGTCTGCAGAGCATGCTTATATTTCAGTTTTGGAATGCAGAAACAATAACCTTAAAGGGGGTTTACGTTTCTGACTCAAAATAAGAAAGTTACAAGCCTATGTATCAGCTTTCCAACAACTGTAAAAACATAAGTTTTTTTATGTTGAATCAGAGAGATACAAATATGAGAACATAGATTGTTTTGCAAAAAGCAGTTACATATTTGAGAAAAAATTCACATATATTTAAAAAATCACACATGGGAAGAATAGCGAAAATTGTAAGGCATTTCAAAAAATGCATCATATTTGCCATACAATACAATCATTTTTCGTTTTCCTTTTGTATATAGCTTAATTCCATGTCCCATGGGCAAAATTATGCGGTATTTTTTATTTACAAATTAATTCATTTCTTTGCTATTAACATTTTTTTTTCTTTTTTCTCAATGTATTGATGTCAATGCTCTTACTTTTACTAAGGTAAGTGATGAGCTATAATATTCAGAAACCCATAGCAATTTGATTAAAAACTCGCACCATTGTTAAGAATCTGCGTACCAAAGACTCGTACCTAAGTCTATTAGAAACTCGTACCAAAATTTCTAGAGACACGTTTCAATTAAAACTTACCCAAAACTTTTGAGAACCTTAAGTACCGTAACCAGTCTCTGATGTGACGATAAAGTTCTGAAAGTTTTGTATAGCATGAGAAAGTGATGAGAATATGTGAAACCAGTGCGAACTGGATATTTTTTGAGTTTTATTCTTTTTTTAATCTGACCATATTGATGCCATTTACATGCTTGGTTCATAGATATCTGTTCTTGGATCATCTGATTCTGTAACACGGCTATTTCTATAGGGTTTGAAAATCAGCAGCTCAAAATTTTCATAAATATCTCGATGCTTAAAAAATCGCATGTTTCACAGGAAAAACAGTCAATTCCTAACAAATCAACCATGGAGAACACATCTGCAGGGTTGGATTTGTGTAAATTCCTGAAAATACATAGATCGTATGGTTGCTTGCATATTTCGGATTCGCATATTCTCACCCTAACATATCTATTCTAACAGGGGCTTTTACCAAATCCAGTTAAAAAGGAATTAAACACCTCAGACACCATCTCTCATGAAAAAGTGAGTGGACACAGTTTCTTGCTTTTTTTTCCTTCATCATAACTTTGGAGAACAGAACTAATCTCTGAGATAAGCCTTGCTAAATGTAAAACTTCATTAGCTTTTATTTCACTTTCCGCACCACTCTTCAAAAATAAATGAACAGATTAGAGATTATACATTTATACCTCTCTCTCTCTCTCTCTCTCTCTCTCTCTCTGATACATACGTTCATAATCATCCGAACATCACAAACTTCTGCATGGCAACCTTCACGGGATTATGTCAAAGGGTCTTACAACCTCCCCATCATCCTTAAACTTTACCACTATTGAAAACTTCGGGCTTGTCAAGTACTCTATCCCTTGCTTTGTCAGCCTGCAAAACTTGGCATTATAGTATTCAGCAGCTAGAAGCCAGCACAAGCAGAAACTGAATAAATGAAGATCCCAAGAAAGACAAAAGCTCTCTGGTACTTCATTAATAACCAATGGAACTCAGCAAATCATGAAATGTTCAGTGGAACGCAATAGTATATACTAACCTGGCGCTGCCAATCTGTAAACCCTGCTATAAGAGATAACAGAATTGTTTGTGCTGTAGCCCCACAGTATACACCAATCCAGAGTCCCCTTCCTCCCAAATGAAACATGAAGCCTAAGATGATGGCAACTGGAATTCCCAGCAGATAAAATGCTCCGAGGTTCACATATGCACCAAGATGCTGCCATCCACATCCTCTTGCCACACCTACATGGGAAAAGGTATTAAAAGTTGTTTCATTTTTATTTACATAAAGCTGGTTTTCACAAGTTAAAAAAAAATACAGGAGAAAATCATGTGCATCATCCTAACTTGTGGTTTTACTATAAGGTCATATTGCATGGAAATTTTTCAGAAACACATGGATTTCAGGATTGAGGCCCATAGTGGTATAATAATGCCCTTGAACATCCCAGGTCAGCCACCATTTTTGACGTTAGAAGAGCAAAAGGCCCGTAACCAAAAGAGTTCCATGTTTTGTTTGACATGTTCCACTCACAAGCCAGGAATTTCATATTCTATTCTTGCTTGATATACCACACAGACCACAAACTCGGTCACTTACAATATATAGCTAACATATTAATAAAACATTGTGCTTTATCCTATTCTCTAGACTGCTCGTGAGACTGCTAAAAAGCCAGTCTCCCAATGATTTCCTAAAACTTAAGTCTGTAGTGGTCAGTCAAAATACTAATTAAGAGCAAAAAAAAATGATCTCTTTCACCATTATCACAAGTTGTTAGCACTGATTGATGGAAATATGGAAGTTACTCAATCCTCTTAATATTAATACTTTCATACGAGTTACATCCCATTGTACTCTTCTCATTGAAGTTAAGACTAGAGATCACCAAAAGTATTAGGTCAGATTGGCAGAGAGTGATGATCCTAGGACTGGCGTTACCTACATCCTTATAGAATTTGTCCATGCAGTGGAAAAACAGAAGAGAAAACTATTCATACATGTAGGTGCATGTGTGACCCCCTTTCACTATGCTGGAGTCCATCATAACATGGAATTATCTTACCAAAAAGCAATAAAACCACTCCATGTCAACGACATTTATCCTACATAAAACGCTTAAACTCTCCAATCCATCAATATAGACTCTCTCTCTCTCTAATCATTCAACATAGATTAACTTTGAAACCAACAACTAACTACGCCAACGTTATAGTATATTCTGCAAATTAATGATAACACTATGAGAAAACCTCAGGATGGAAGTACATAATATAAAAGAAAAGCTGGCCAGCACAATTGCATTTTTAGAATAGCTATAGATTTTTGAAGTTAGAAGACCCAGCAAGTGACTTGCTCAATCCACCTATAGAACTACTAAATCATGCCAGTGTTGTTGATAGAATCATGTCAGTGGATTTTCAGTCAGCTATGACAACATAAGTTCTTGAGCTGAATCACCTTTCAATGACCTCCATTAGGCAAGTTGAGTAATAACCACATGAATAGTAACTTTGGTCAGTATTTGATGCTGTGACGCTACAACTAGAATAGGTCGGTATGACTCAAGCTGTACCTAAGATGTTACTGGTTTTGCTGACTGCCACCATTTGATCCAATGGCCTAAAGAGATGCATGTTTTTTACTCGGTCAACCACTAAATCATGAGCCATATAACTTTCTTCTCATGTTACATATTGCATTTGTTTGCAAATGCAGTAGTACTTGAAGTTGATGCTCTGTCCTGAGTTTCATGAGTTGACCAATTCACCAAGCTATGTTGATGTTCCCAGATACTTGAACACTAAAAAGGAGATTCTATATTAAAAATACAAACCATATAATCATGAATAATCTTACCTGAGATCACTCCTTGCAGACCATCCATGCATACTGACAGAGAAAGCAGAGGTGCCATTTTTACAACGTATTGGATCACTTCCTTCTCACTGCTGTAAGCACGCCCCAACAGATACCTGATGGAGAAGAGAGTTGTACTGACAATTGCAACATCGACGATTGCAAGGAAGACCACTACAAACACTGCCAACTGAGCTGCTCTTGGGTATCCAGCTCCTAATTCATTAGACACACGTGTGCTGCAAATTTTGGAATATGGGAACAAATAATATAAAAGACTAGTTGGAGAATGGTTGCTATATAAAGAATAGAGGATAGAGAATGCACCTTGCAGCAGCACCAAGGCCATATGGTATAGAATAGAGCAAATATAAGGTGTTAAGGCTGTTCAATAAACAAAACAAAAAGGGAGGGAAATTGGATTAGGGAGAATTCGTGATAAAGTTTATGATAGTAAATCTTCAATAATAATAACTACAGTCCCTCTCTCAAATCTATGTTGGTAAAAATGTATCAGATGGTCCTCCCCACAGATTAACCATATTACACTTGTCTGATTTAGCAAGTAGCAATGCTTCATGGAGAAGACAGAACAATACAACTGCTCCTCTCACATTTTCAGCAGGGAGAACACATATTAGATCATAGTCACAAATATTGGCAATATTTTCAAAATATTATGCTATTACCATTGTAAAATCAAAAAACGATTTTACATGCAAAATCTCACGATATTTTAAAAAATATCAAGAGTTTAAATTTATCATGATAATATCAGGAAATCTCGGGAATTTATAATTATGTTATATATCCATGTTTAATTGCTTCTTTGCTAACATATATATTTTTTTATATTCATGTTTGATTTCTTCTTTGCTGAACATGTATTTTTTCTTATTTTACAACTTAAAAAAAAAATTATTTTCAAGACTTTCTCAAGTCTTTCCCGATATTTATTGAAAAATGATAATATCCTGAGATTTTTCCTTGCCGAGATATAGCCGAAACCGATATTTGTGGCTATGTATTAGAATCAGAATGCAATCTTCATGGTTCCTTTGACCAAACTGTCAAATACTCATTGATAAGTCACCCTGAAATCAATAATGTGAAGATTCTTTCCTATGATAAAACTAATGGCATGGTAATATCACATATTGAAGAAGGATTACACATACAATTTTATCAAGAGTATGATGCTTACCAGTAATTCATTATGAGCAATGAGAACCAAAAAGATGATGTACATATGTTTTGCAACAACAATAGCTATGGATACCTGATATATGGGTTTGGGTTATCTACAGCAATAATGCATGACAGACATAGTCATCAGCTATTAGGCACCTTAAAATATGTGAATTATGTGAATTTGATATTAAGGTAACCAATAATGCATGCTAGCAACAACAAAACCAACTCAAAGATGAAAAACTGAAAACTAGTCCATACCAAATTGAAAGCACTGAAGTTTCCAGTTCAGGATTAGGCAGAAGTCCAGAAAGCAATATCAGCAGCTCAAATGACCAATACTCCAGACTGAATCAATCAAACAGCAAAGAAATGAATGGAATCCAAAGAAAATGACAAAATAAAAGTTTTGAGAGTCAATTAACATAAGAAAGAACTGAACAAACATTTACCATATCATGACTGCAGAAGGAAGTGCGAGCCTAAGGAAATCACCTATCCCGGCAAATGCCTCCTTTGAGAGTGGAACAAATGTCCGTTTACAGGAAGGTGCAAATTTTACATAAAGTGCCAAAGTAGCCACATTCATCCAATAGGAGAGACTGACAGAAATAGCGGCTCCAATGAGCCCCAGCCCAGATTTAAAAAGAAAAAACCAGCACACAGGAATATGGAAGCAGAGAGTCACAATAGCACCAACGAGCAATGGAAGTACCAAACACTGTGACTGCAGAAATTTCACCAAGGGCTGAAGAAGTGCAGCAGCAAACAATCCTGGGATTAAGCAAATAGCATATCTTCCTGCTTCATGGGCAATAGCAGGATCCTGTCCTATCAAAAGGAGGAGTTTCTCCATACAAATCCAGAAAAGAGACAGTGGAATGCACACAAGCAGCAGAGAGACTATGGCTCTTTGTGTATATATTCCTAGCTTTTGATATTGTTCTGCTCCATAAGCCTGACCACATAATGTTTCTAAGGCACTTGCCATTCCAAGCTGTTGCACCAATTAGTGATATTCAAGTCAGAGCTACCAGTTACACTAAGGCTAGTTGCTGACAGATTGTTAAACAAACAGCCACACGAAGTTGGGGCCTATATTTCCTATATTGATTCTGAATATTTTCTTACTGCTTAAGCTTTACCACCTACTTTTGAAGTCTGCATCTATGCCAATAGTGTTTGGTGTTAGATTGGACAGCTTAGATGCTTCACTTTAACACACCCATTTTTGAAGTCTGCATCTATGCCAATGGTGTTCGGCGTCAGATTGGATGCATTAGATGCTTCACTTTAACATTTATTATGGTAACCAAACATCATATGCACTACTTAACATTGTACTGGACAAAGATAAAGGCATTGCCCATGTCAGATTTTCTCATTTTGTATACATGCACAAGCAGTAATATCACTCTGCAGTGGCTTAAGCACGTGCGTGTGCATGCACACACACATTCAGTCTTGTAGTGTCAAGAAGAAGAATGCAACTTTAAATGGGGATCAAGCATGTTTGGGAGAAGGAGATATGGACTTTGGTTCGGTCAATAAACAGAAATGCATCAGACGAAAGCCAATGAGGTGGCATGAAATAACCAGAGATCACACTATTGCCTGAAAGAGACCGGAAGTATTTAGAGTGAAAATATAAGAAAACATGATTGTCTTCCTAAACTCTGTAAAAAGAACATTCTTTCAATATATATATATATATATATATATATATATATATATATATATATCATATGGATGTGATCTAGATGCTTGGTTTTAAAGGGACCGGCTCTTGAATCATCCAATTGTGATGCATAAGAAGGATTTTTGAAGGCTTCAAAATTGACAGCATAGAATTTTCATAAATATTCAAGCATCCGAAAGTATATATATCTTGAGAAACTATTGGCTACACTCTGCTTGGTTTTAAAGGGAGGCATAAGAAGGATTTTTGAAGGCTTCAAAATTGACAGCTTAGAATTTTCATAAATATTCAAGCATCTGAAAGTATATATATATATCTTGAGAAACTATTGGCTACAGTCCAGCGGGAGGGATTCTTTATCAAAAAACCCACCAGTGCAAGTCTCATTTGATCAATCTCACCCACAGATGTGTTTAACATGGTTCATTTTAGTAGCAAACACACTTTTGATGTAAAAACCGAACTTCTCAGTCATGAAAATTCTAATGTACTCTAGACCATTGGTTTTTGAAGCTCGTACTGATGTGATTTACATGATTTGTTAGTGAGGATCAGCTCCTGGATTGTCAGATTCCGATGTGTGAGAGGAATTTTTCAGTAATTCAAAAATCAACTGCCATAAATGGATATCAATTAAAAAAAATTATTGAAAAATAAGATCCATAGTCACAAAAAAACCATGTAATTCACATTTACGGTGTCAGATTGAGTAAAAAAACTTGTACATATGAGTTTCTACTCATTGATAAGGTTTGAATGACAGCACAAAAGACGCCATACAAACACAAACGCACATACATATAAGATATAATTTGCCACAGACGTTCGTACATTAGATTGAATAAAAGACATAACTTTTCACTTTTTTTGGTAGATTTAACTTTATATGTGATCTATATTGTTTCCTCAGTAATATTAAAAAAAAGGTTTGGGATCATGTTTTGACGATATACAAGTTGGTTTTCTAACGGCCAACAATATACCATAATTTTAAGACTAAAACAAGTCATATTTTTACATGAAAAAAGATGGTTCAGAGTATGATTCCTACCAAACAGACCATGATAAACACATTTATGAGGTCAGAATGAGTGGATACAACTTGCACCCATGATTCTGTACAGTAGAAGGTAGCAACTTGTCAAAAAAACATGATGCAACAGGCAATTCATTGATCATACTGAACATACTTCTGGGGTCTAATTTATCCAACATCGTTTGGAACATTGAAAATTAGTACCATCCACACTATGAACAGGTAGAGAACCAATTCCTATATATATATATATATATATATATATATATATGAGAGAGAGAGAGAGCTCACAAGGATGGTGAAGCCCGTAACGTTGCAGAGGGAAGTAGCAATAGAGGCACTGGAGAGGGAGAGGGGCCCAAGATGACCCACCATCATGAGGGACAAAACCTGAAGCAGGAACTGGAACATGTTAACGAGCACCATCGGCAGCGCTATCGTCCCTTGCCTCTTCACCTCCTCCATCACCAAACCCCACCTCAACAACCCCTCGTCTCTTCTTCCCTCATGATGGAGGCCTTTCCCCAACAGCCTCTCTCCTATCGACCCCTTCTCCTCCATCACCACCACCACCACCACCACCACCAATCTCTCTACCTACTCTGTGCTTGGGAGGAAAGACTTCATATCATTCTTGCCCACTCTCTTCTTTTTCTCCTTTCTCCTTGGAGAGAGAGAGAGAGATTCTCGTGCTTTTCGGTCTTTGTTTTTTCTGATTACGTCGGTGACACGGTACAAGGTATAGGTCAGCAGGTCCACGTCCCATGACGAAAAAGGAAAGAGAGAGAGGACAGGCTGTAGCTAAGCCTGGACTCTCATTTGAGAATTACACCCTTAACATGATTTTGATATTACCGATATTTAAAAAAAAAAAGAAATTTTATTACTATTTTTTAAATTATTGTGTTTTTTATTTCAATGTTAATGCAACAAAAACACTTTTTCAGAGCTTTTACTATTACTCATATTTTTATGTATACTTATATTATCTCTAAATTTTTCTCAAGAAGACTATTTTCAAGATGTCCATGAATTTTCCTAACCAATATTTTTGGATAACAAGGTTTTTAAACAAGCCTCATCTCCAACCAGACCTGCCTAAGGTAGGTCCCGGATTCAGGTTCAGTTGGGCTAATATGATAATAACCTTAACTTAAATTATTATAAATTACAGTTATAAACCTCAGGCAGGGACATTTAAAAAAGGTTCATCTTTTCTTTTCTAAGAAAAATGTTAGTCTTTTCAAACGAAAAATTATAAAAAAAATAGATTAAGACGGGTTCACTTTTCCTGGGATGTTTTTGGGTATAAAATAGAAAATTGTCTTTTTAAAATTTTTTATGGCTATTTAGTTCATAGTTACCAGGAAGCCAAATGAATACAGGAAATGATTACTGAATCTGAAGCAGAGTCTTCTCTAGTATCAAAAAGTAATATAAAAGCATAAAGCAGAAATCTTTTTTAATGCAATTGTGGAAGCGTGTGAGAAGCGACAAATCTGAAGTTTCTTGAATTTTAAATGATTAAGACTGTGCGAGAGTCTTGCAACGTGCTATAAGTATGGGACTTGGTGCGGTGCATAGGTTGAAGAGAGTTAAAAAGAGTTGAAAGCATGTTATTCTAAGGTCATGGTTAGGCCACATCAACACCAACCATAGCAGCTTGGTGTCTGACGGCCACCTCAATTGACGTGAGAGCATGTTTTTTTTTCGTACCTACCTGACTTTTGGAACATTTGCCTTTTGATAACTCAATAAGACTTTCAGCCCACACAAAATCCTGTGGCAAGCGTCAGCAACCTAGACAAACTTTATAATTAAATAATTTATTATAAAATACATATTATTAATTAATAGTAATGATACGGTGCTCCTGGAGCACCTACTCCCTTTTATTAG
This sequence comes from Nuphar pumila, assembly GCF_984573655.1. Lineage (NCBI taxonomy): Eukaryota > Viridiplantae > Streptophyta > Magnoliopsida > Nymphaeales > Nymphaeaceae > Nuphar > Nuphar pumila. The sequence continues at coordinate 81,034,544 of NC_143263.1, read as the reverse complement.
CCGATGGATCTTTTGAGATCCAATGGCTATGATGCATGCAAAAGTATGACAGATACCCTTTAAATACCCTATACATGAAAAATTTCAGCCGTTAACTTAAATGGCTCTCTCACACCTATAACTACATAAGTGGATCTCTCTCTCTCTCTCTCTCTCTCTCTCTCTCTCTCTCTCTCGTGCAGTTATCTTAGATCATACTTTCTCACAAATAGATACGGTGGTGGATCTTAGACATGGACATGGATGATGGCATGTGAGCATATGCGTTCATGTTCACGTGTACTTTTTGGTTTTTTTTAATAAAAACTTTGTTTCCAATCTCTTTCTATGGAGGACTGTGATACCTTAGTTTTTTATTGTCTTTCATTCCTTCTTTTATTTTTTTTTCTTATTGATTAATTGATTATGCCTTCAATTCATTATAGTTTTTTATTCTGTCTTTCAGTCTTACTTTTATCCAGTTTTTATCTCTGTAGGATCCCGTCTTTTACTCTGATACGTGGATCTCTCAAATCCTAAGGCACGGATGCTTCTTATGACATGTTAAAACTTGTTTTTTTCAATATTCTGCCTAGATGTACTGTGTAATCTGAATAAAATGGGATAAGCTTATTATTAGCATCATTTCCCATATGATGTATTCAAATGTAACATAAATTGTTAATGGCAACTTTACCTAGTGTTTGTCCATATGGTCGCTTATAACAACCTATTTGTTTTACCTGTACAACCAACCTGATTCAACTCATGACCAAGGACACTATGTTTATTATTAGCATCATTTTCCATATAATGTCTTCAGGATTAATGGCAACAAAAACTTTGGGCGCTATTAATCAAGAAATAACATATGTTTATCCTTGGCTAATTGGTCGCTACTTTTAGATTTAAACCGACCTATCCAGGGCACGAAATTTTTCCTCTCCCTGTGCAAAATTTAAACTGATCCAAAAGTCGTTCGATTAAAGCACCGGATGGATCGTACGGCTTCCCCGAGAAGCCTCGCAGGTGACGGTCGAAATCTGAGGTCGCCGAGGTTCGCCGAACGAAAAAACTCTCGCCGGAATAATGGGCAATCCGCAGTTGCACTTCACATGCTAGCTCTTTTTCTATTGTGACGTCCAGTTGTATCATCATCATCATCATCCTCGTTGTCGTCGTCTCCTTTTCCGGAAAAGCTTGATCTCACTCTATTTCGTCTTCGTCTTTTTTATCAGAATGCAGCTTCGCTTTTGAGTGATTTTTGATCGAGTAAGTTAAGCGGATCTTGTGTTTCTTTGGTTTTCTTTGCATATTTTCGTTATGGATGAGATACAACTTTTGCTTTTCTTTGCAGTGGCGGGTCGGGTCGGACAAGCGGGGAACCAGGTTGAGAGGGCGTCAGAGAGCGCGTCGATTCTGTGCAGAAGACCCCGCAGTGGCGGGTCGGGCTGCTCGAGTCTGAGACCCTGTGTAACGCCCGTGTGGTGTGGTATAAGTCTGGCTTATTGCTGCCGAAATACTGAGCAATTTTTTTTTTTAAATTTAGCAGCGGATAATATCCGTCACAAAACCAAATCTATACTTATTTAGCAACTGACTCGCAGCGGATCATGTCCGTCGCTAATCTGTCACAAATTAGCGACGAAAGTAGCGACAAACAAGTTCTATCGCTAATTAGCGACCAGAAATTTATAATGGACGCTATCCATCGCTAGATCGTCGGTAAACAGTTTAGCGATGGATAGCGTCTGTCGCTAATCCACAGTTTTCTTGTAGTGATCACTGTTATAGCTCCATCAATAACAACAATATTTATGTCCCTACGAATGCCTAGCCCATGCACACATTTCATCGTTAAAGACTTATGTATGACAGTGAGATTTTTAGGTCATAAGATATTGCATTAAAATATATTAACATATATATTTAATTGATTTAACAGTTATTGATCAATAATGGCAAGATCTAGATTTTGTTGTTATAGGGTTTTACTCTATATAGGCGAGAGTTATGTCACAAAAAATATTATGCAAATTTGTTTAGTTGGATTTTAATATTTCGGAGGTGGTTCACAAGAAATTTTTGAATTTATGTGAATATCAGGAGATCCACACAAAATATCATATGAATCTCCTAAATTATAATTTAATCTGTCATATGTGGTTCTTAAGAATTCTCTGAGTTTGTGTGAATGTCAGGAGTTCTGTACAAAATATTATGTGAATCTCCTTAGTTGGATTTTAATATTTTGAGAGTGATTTACAAGAAATTCGCAAATTCGTGCATATGTTAGGAAGCCTGCACAAAATATCATGCAAAACTCCATATTTAGATCTTTAATCTTTCGGAGGTTCACAAGAAATCTATGTGAATTTGTGCTAATGTCAAGAGGCCTACACAAAATATCATGTTAGTCGCCTTAGTTGGATTTTAATCTTTTCGAAGAGATTTGCAAAAAACAATTGGAATTTGTGTGAATACCAAGAGGTGCAAAAAAATATCATGCATGTAAATCTTTTTAGTTCAATTTTATTTTTTTAGAGAAGGTTCGCAAGAAATTTGTGAATTTATGCGAATGTCAGGAGATTTACACAAATATCATGTAAATATCCTTAGTTAGATTTTAATCTTTCGAACGAAGTTCGCAAGAAATTTGAGAATTTGTACAAATGTCAAGCGGTCCGTAAATAATATCATGTGAATCTTCTTGCTTGAATTTTAATCTACTGGAGGATCACAAGAATTTTGCAAATTTTTGTGAATGTGAGGAGATCCATACAAAATATTATGTAAACCTTCTTAGATTTTAATCTTTTAAAGGTTCTCAAGAAATTTGTGAATTTGTGCGAATGTCAAAAGGTCCACACAAAATATCATGTGAAGGGTAAAATAGTCCTATATAAGCCTAGAGTAATTGACTTTGGATATGCGAAAAAATGATAATTTTTTTTTGTATTTACAAAAATGCACTAATATTCAAGGATAGTGTGGTTTCTTTTGTTTTTATAAGGTTTGAAAAATGAACAGCCCATAATATGCGATACTTTTTTGAGTTATAAAATTGTGTTTTTTAATAAAAAAAACATGATCCCAAAGTTGGTTCCCACTTTTTTGAATATGATGAATCCATTCATGAGGTCAGATTGGATTAAAACAACTTGCATACGGGAGATATAGAGGCATTTGTATATAATGGCATCATTACTAAAACACTACCTCATATATAATAATAGACACCTCTTAGGTCCTACCCAAGTACGAAGAAATGTACCGTTTTGATTTTCATTTTTTTTTCAATTTTTTTATTTCTAATATGACCTTATGGATGTGATCTACATGGCTTCTTTAGCATGAATCAACCTTTAGATCATCCAAATATGACATGCAGCTGATTTTTATAAGGTTTTGAAAATAAATTATTTATTTTTTTATAAATTTCCAAGCTCAAAAACTCAACTTTTTTTTTATAAAAAATCATGATCTAACAATCAATTCCTAGCAAATAAAATATGTTAAACATATTTGTAAGGTTTGATTATGCAAAATATGACTAAGAACACTGAAATCAGAATTGTTCACATTGTTTGGATGGAAGGAGGAACCTATTTTCTTATATACATCTAAGTCTTTGATATGCACGTCCATAATATATCAATGATTTTGTACTCATTGGCATGGGTTGTTTAAACTCAATTTGACATTGTAGATGTAATTTACATGTTTTATTTAGTAACGATCGATCCTTGAATAATGTTTTTTGATATATATATATATATATATATATATATATATATATATATATATATATATATATATATATATATATATATATATATATATATATATATATATATATATATCGTTAAACATTTACATATGTTGAATTTTTTATTTACTAGAAAAATATATTCATACGTTAGGTGGAACTAGTGTTGGAAAGATTTACAAGGAGTACGAGAAAATAAAAAAACTGGATTTCAAGGGAAATGGATTTTAAAAGAATTGTGGATTTCCTTCATTGTTTGGAAGCATAAGTAACATTTTCTAGGATTTAGGCTTCCAACTCCTCTTGAATCCTCTCACCATGTTTGGTTGCAGGTGAGTATAGTTATAAGTAGAGGTGGGTAATGAGTTGGACCACATCCCAACCCGTCCTAGGCCGGGCTTAGGCTTATAAATTAGGTCCAAGTTCAACTCGAACAGAGCCAAAACAGACTGGGTCGTAGATGAACCCATATATATATATATATATATATATATATATATATATATATATATATATATATATATATATATATTTCAAATCATTGATATTGCTTGGACGTGGGGATAAGTCCCCAATACTCGTGTCCACACGGTATCAATGAGTTGAAACTCATAGGTCTGAGTTGTTTATACTCAATCTGATGCGGTAGATGTGATATACATGATTGATTGAGCAAAAATTGGCCGTTGGATCATGTTTTTGGACAAAATAATATATTTTTTGAGTTTAATTTTTTTGTCAGAAAAACCTGTTCATACATTTGTTGATCCGAGGGTCAACTTTACTAAGTCAAACATGTAGATCACATCTACAGTGTCAATTTCAGTAGAAACAAATTTCATCTGAGTTTCAACTCATTGATATTGTTAGCATATGTGTAGTGCATTTCATATATAAATGGAAAATGGTATTTTTGTGATATTTTTGCATTTAAAAGAAAAAAAAGTAGCAGTTTTATAATATTTAAATTTTTAATTTAATAATATACTTGAAATGACTAGGAAAAATCATTGTGTTGTTTATAAAATTGCTTTAATTAAATATTTTTATGAAAAATTTACAAAAACATGCTCAACTTTTGACCTATTTACAAAAACATGGTTAATATTTAAAATTTTACAAATGCCAACCTCAGTTAGTAAAATAATTCTCAAAGACATGCTTCCCTTGACTCAGGTCCGTTTAGGGGTGGGCATAGGGCTGGCCCGGCCCAGGCCCATTTAGAACTCGGTCTCTCCAGATTTAAGTGTGGCCCCACACAAAGATGGCCAAGCCCATTTACCAACGAGACAGGCTTTAACCCAGTTTTTAACGTGCCCGGGTTTGAAGAGCAGCCTATACCCAGCCCATTAGCCCATTGGGCCAATGTGAAGCGGGTCAGGTTGAGGCCGGTCCAACTCAAACTCAACTAATTAGTACAAAATAATTAGGTAAATGATAAATAATTAGCAAGTTCTCATGTAGCCAACTAATTATCTTTCTAATTTTCATAAAATCAATGCAACTAATTAGGTAAATAAACATAGTTTTCAAGCTACTGTGCAATTAATTATTTTTAAAAATTTTACATTAATAAATAGTTCCGATAGCTAGGGGTGGCAATCGTGTCGGGTTGGCGGGTCGACCCGACGGGTTGGCGGGTCAGCATACCTCAACCCGAACCCGACCTGTTTATTAAACGGGTCGGCTGTGGCAAACACGAACCCGACCCGTTTAATAAACGGGTAACCCGACACGACCCGCCAACCCATTTAATAAATGGGTTGGGTCGGGTAAACGGGTTCTCAGGTTTGCGGGTCAGGTTGGCGGGTTGACCCACCCGCCTAACCCGTTTATTAAACGGGTCAGCCGGGTTGGCGGGTTGGCATACCCCCAACCCGAACCCGACCTGTTTAATAAACGGGTTACGCGGGTCGACCCGTTTATTAAACGGGTTGGTTTAAGCCCAACCCGAACCCGCCTAAGAGGCGGGTTGGCGGGTCGTGTCAGGTTTTGCCACCCCTACCGATAGCCCATGAACTGACCTGGACCCGACCTACACATACAACATGCCGGGTTTCAGCCTGTTATCTAATCGGTCCGGGCCTAAACTCTTGACCCATTAGGCCACCCGTTGCCCAACCCTAGGTACGTTCAGCCATGCTTAAGCTTAGATAAAAGTACCGGATTACCCCTCCACTCTCTTCTACCATCCACTTACAATGGATACTACAAAACAGAGGGTTTACTCTCCCTCTTGCTGATCGACTACCTAAGCTTGAGTCATCTCCTCCCTTGTCATCGGAGCTGTTCACCGGAGCACCTAACATCATTCTTCTGAGGTGCATACCCATTGTTTCCTCTGTTGTTAGCTTAGCTTTCTGGTTGAAAATAAAACCCAAACTCGATTCACAAAAGCAAAACCGTTTTTTTCTCTTAAATCCAAGTGAAAAAATCTAAATATTGATGGAAAATAAAAAAGAAATCCACAAAAGAAGATCTAGAGCAAAGGGGAGAGAGAGAGAGAGAGAGAGAACAGGTCCTCCGGCAATCAATCGACAAAGGAGAAAAACTCTCTCTGTTTTGACTGAAATCAATGGTAAATGTTAAAAAATATGAAAGGGGCAACCAAGTAATTTTACTCAGCAAAACAAGGCTCTCAAGAGTTAACGATCGCGAGCCCGAATGACCATAGGAGCTGTTGATGAATATGAGCTGATCCACAAGCACTAGGCTCGTCATGGATATGAGCTTAGCCACAAACACTAGTATGTGTTTGGCGAACCCAGCCCAAACATGCACTGTTTGGTTTGTTAGACTCATTTACAGCTCTACTCATGGTTGTTGTCTTGATGGTGTAAATCTATGGCGCACCCCTTGCCCCAGAGTTGCCTTGCTTCGGCATAATGCAAGGGCTGAGACCCGTGGAAATGAAACCTTGACCACCCGCCAAGCAGCCAAGGCCTCCTCCCACTTTGCCAACTGCCAAACCCCTTGGGGGCAGGTATAACAAGGTCTTACTCAAGCCTTTAGGGCATGTTTGATCGCTTGTCCAAGGTTGGATGAAATGAACAAAAAAGGATGGAAGAGAACATTGGTTATATTGGTTCGGTAACAAATGTTTCAAGTCCAACGGTTGATGCTATGTTCCAAATATCCGTTGTTTGATGACGATGTGCGGACAACTTGGACAGTCATGGATAATAGGTCGAATAACTCTATTTTGGATCGTATGACCCGATTCGTTCACCATTTTACATGTTTTAACAAGTTTATTATGATTTTTTGCCCGGATATGGATCCAATTACGAAATTATATCTAAAATCATGAATTTTTGCCCTGAATATGGATTTGAAATTGAATTTTTGCCCCAAATTTGGATCTCGAATGAGATTTTTACCCTGAATATGGATCTTGAATTGGATATTTGCCCTAAATATGAATTTTGCCTCAAATATGAATCTCAAATTAGATTTTTGCCCTAAATATGAATCTCGATTTGGATTTTTGCCCCGAATATAGATCTCTAATTGGATTGTGCCCCAAATATGAATTTTTGACCTGAATATGAATATCAAATTGGTATTTTGCCCCGAATATAATTTTCAAATTGGTTTATAGCAGCACAAGACTGTCATCAACAACATTTAGTCTTCACCATACACCACAACAAAGCAGGGTATTAGCGACGACCACATTCCATCGCTACGCTTGTTAGCGATAGATTAGCGACGACGAGGCGACGATATGCTTACGTCGCGATTTTTTCGACGCTAACTCGCGACGGATGTATTCCGTCGCCAGGTCCGTCGCTAATTGTGACAGACTAACGTGCGCTGTATTCTATCGCCAATCCGCCGGTACTAAACGGCGACCACGGCTTGGCGACGGATGTATGTCCGTCGCTAGATTTATATGACTAGCGACGGATGGTTCCGTGGCTAATCCGTCACAAAAACGAAAAAAAATTAAAAAAAAATTATTTGAAAATTAAATACCGAGAACGGTACAATTTAAATTTCCTGTACAATTTATATTTCCTGTAAATAAAAAACAAACCACACAAAAAATTCCATATAACAAGATTCTACAACAATTAATCGTTCCACCTTAAAATTAACAAGTTTAATTATTTACAATTACAATTAGGAAACATAAAAAACTAGAACTTCTTCAACATAGTTCTCTAATCATCGCCAAGATTTTGTGCGTCTTCTTGTTCATTGTCTTTATTTGTCCCTTCAGCTCCGCTACGCTGATTATCGCTAGCAGCCTACACAAGAAAAGAACAGTCAGTATTGATAAACAAAATATAATAAAATAAATTACACACTATATGTGATTCTATCATGTGCTCATGTGTGATCCAAGGCAATAAAAAAACTTTATATGTGATTCTATCATGCTCATATGTGCTCTAAGGCAGGCAAAAAGTTATATATGTGATTCTATCATGCTCATATGTGTGCTAAGGCAGTCAAAAAATTGAATATGTGATTATAGCATGTTCATATGTGTTCTAAGGCAGACAGAAAAACTCTATATGTGATTCTACCATGCTCAGATGTGCTTTAAGGCAGGCAAAAAACTATATATGTGATTTGATCATGCTCGTATGTGTGCTAAGGCAGTCAAAAAATTGAATATGTGATTATAGCATGCTCATATGTGCTCTAAGGCAGGCAAAGCAAAAAAATTTATATGTGATTCTATCATAAATGATATATGTTCTAAGGCAGTAAAAAAACTCTATATGTGATTTGTGCATGCTCATATGTGTTTTAAGGTATTCAAAAAACTGAATATGTGATTATAACATGCTCATATGTGTTCTTAGGCAGTCAAAAACTAAATATGTGATTATAGCATGCTCATATGTGCTCTAAGGCAGGCAAAAAAACTTTATATGTGATTATAGCATGCTCATATGTGCTCTAAGGCAATAAAAAAACTCTATATGTGATTCTATCATGCTCGTATGTGTGCTAAGGCAGTCAAAAAACTGAATATGTGATTATAACATGCTCATATGTGTTCTTAGGCAGTCAAAAAACTTAATATGTGATTATAGCATGCTCATATGTGTTCTTAGGCAGTGAAAAAACTGAATATGTGATTATAACATACTCATATGTGTTCTAAGGCAGTCAAAAAAACTTTATATGTGATTCTATCATGCTCATATGTGTTCTTAGGCAGTCAAAAAACTGAATATGTGATTATAGCATGCTCATATGTGCTCTAAGGCAGACAAAAAATTTTATATGTGATTATAGCATGCTCATATGTGTTCTTAGGCAGTCAAAAAACTGAATATGTGATTATAGCATGCTCATATGTGCTCTAAGGCAGGCAAAAAAACTTTATATGTGATTATAGCATGCTCATATGTGCTCTAAGGCAATAAAAAAACTCTATATGTGATTCTATCATGCTTGTATGTGTGCTAAGGCAGTCAAAACACTGAATATTGATTATAACATGCTCATATGTGTTTTTAGGCAGTCAAAAAACTTAATATGTGATTATAGCATGCTCATATGTGTTCTTAGGCAGTCAAAAAACTGAATATGTGATTATAGCATACTCATATGTGTTCTAAGACAGTCAAAAAAACTTTATATGTGATTCTATCATGCTCATATGTGTTCTTAGGCAGTAAAAAAAGTGAATATGTGATTATAGCATGCTCATATGTACTCTAAGGCAGGCAAAAATTTTTATATGTGATTATAGCATGCTCATATGTGCTCTAAGGCAATAAAAAAACTCTATATGTTATTATAGCATGCTCATATGTGCTCTAAGGCAGGCAAAAAAACTTTATATGTGATTATAGCATGCTCATATGTGCTCTAAGGTAATAAAAAAACTCTATATGTGATTCTATCATGCTCGTATGTGTGCTAAGGCAGTCAAAAAACTGAATATGTGATTATAACATGCTTATATGTGTTCTTAGGCAGTCAAAAAACTAAATATGTGATTATAGCATGCTCATATGTGTTCTTAGGCAGTCAAAAAACTGAATATGTGATTATAGCATACTCATATGTGTTCTAAGACAGTCAAAAAAACTTTATATGTGATTCTATCATGCTTATATGTGTTCTTAGGCAGTCAAAAAACTGAATATGTGATTATAGCATGCTCATATGTGCTCTAAGGCAGGCAAACATTTTTATATGTGATTATAGCATGCCCATATGTGCTCTAAGGCAATAAAAAAACTTTATATGTGATTCTATCATGCTCGTATGTGTGTTAAGGTAGTCAAAAAACTGAATATGTGATTATAACATGCTCATATGTGTTCTTAGGCAGTCAAAAAACTGAATATGTGATTATAGCATGCTCATATGTGTTCTTAGGCAGTCAAAAAACTGAATATGTGATTATAGCATGCTCATATGTGTTCTAAGGCAGTAAAAAAAACTTTATATGTGATTCTATCATGCTCATATGTGTTCTTAGGCAGTCAAAAAACTGAATATGTGATTATAGCATGCTCATATGTGCTCTAAGGCAGGGAACATTTTTTATATGTGATTATAGCATGCTCATATGTACTCTAAGGCAATTATAAAACTCTATATGTTATTATATCATGCTCATATGTGCTCTAAGGTAGGCAAAAAACTCTATATGTGATTTTATCATGCTCATATGTGCTATAAGGCAGGCAAAAAGTTATATATGTGATTCAATTATGCTCATATGTGTTCTAAGGCAGACAAAAAACTGAATATGTGATTATACCTGAGAGGGACCTGAAATCGAAGATCCCCTGTTCAAAACATGATTGTTGATCTCATTTCGGAGAAAGGGGGCGATGGTGTATTGGAAGTAGTTATTCAGTGATTCCGTAACGATCTGGCGTACATCATCACCGGAAAGAATAGTCTGCTGCTTGAAGCTTATGTCGGCGCAAGAAGTCGGTGAGCCGTAACTGGAAGAAGCAATAACTGGTGAAGTGTTCATATTACTCCCAAACCCGAACACGTAACCTTTTTTGGGTTCACCTGTTGCAGTTACTCATGCTGTAGGATCAAATGATGGATGCTGAGTAGCGTCATTGCCATATCGCTCTACCATCTGTTGCTCATATGCCTCCTACAAAATAATGTTTAAAGTATTCATTAATAATTAATGCTAACATTTTGATAACTTGCATATATATTGCAATGATTATTAATTGAATAAATACATATCGTTGTCGTTCTCACCTTCTCTGATACGAAGACTCCCGTGGTCTTCCGTTTATGTGTTTCAATAAACACATCCTTATATTCATGCGATAACTCATTGTCCACTATCCTACGATACATCCATTCACGGTTTGCAGTCATTTTCTTATGAGGTTACGAATAATAGCCTAACGAATTAAAAGAGAATAATTAGAATGCTACGATGAAGAACATATCAATTTTATCATGTAATATATGATGTCATTCAATAACAAGAATTTTGATGCATGCATTGATAACTTAATATTTTCATGTGCAAACTATTCATGACACGATACAATAATTTGAAACATGCTTTCATTATACAATTTCACATGGAAGTCATAATCAAATTGAAAGTTACATGCAAGCATGGATACAATTACATCAAACATTGCAATACATCGTAATCATTCAGATCAAACAAATGGCAAACATGTACCTGCAGCAAACACACTTCAATATCTCACTAACTACTACCATGCCTAGCATGGACTCCGTACTCCAAAAATAAGAACACTTCAATATTCATACATTAAAATCATGCTCAACATGATCTCCGAACTCCAACGAAGCAACCCTAACTATCAATAACTAAGTGAGTGTGTGAACAATAAAGTGTTACATCTAATAAATTAAATAACATGTGATACACTTGCATCACTTACTCACCACGGGTATTTACCCGATTTGCATTGTTTTTGACACTTACTTACCACAGGTGGCTGAGCACGAGCTGGTTTCGTTGAAAAATCTGCACAAAAAAATATTGTTTTAAAATGAAGTCACCACGAAAAAAAACTGTTCTGGCAAGGGGTCGACTCCTCTACTGTTCCGGCAGGGGGTCGACCCCCTGACGGAACATAGGGGGTTAACCCCCTTACGGAACGTAGGGAGTTAACTGACCCCCTGTTACGGCAGGTGGTTAACCCCCTGCCGGGGTCGACCCCCTGCCCGGGTCGACCCCCTGCCGGAAAGGCAGGGGGCAAGGGTCCCCTGCCGGAAAACTTAAGAGGTTAGCCCTCTGCCAGAAACGTAGGGGGTTAACCCCCTACCGGAAAACGCGGGGGTTAACCCCCTGCCGAAAACGGGAGGGGGTTAACCCCCTGCGTTTTCCGGCAGGGGGTTAACCCCCTGCTGGAAACGGGAGGGGGTTAACCTCATGGCATGGGGGCGTCCTTTACCTTTCTCCGGGCGACGGACGGTGGGACCGGCGAACGACGGGAGTGGGACCGGCGAACGGCGGAAGCGGCGAATGGCGGGAGCAGCGAAAGAAGAAAAGGAAAAACTGCCTGGGATTAGGGTTATTCGAAAGTTAGCGACGGATTAATTTCGTCGCTAAGCCAACGTAAAATCAAATTTACGAAAATAGCGACAGATGATATTCTGTCGCCACATCCGTCGCTACTTAGCGACGGACTAGATTCCGTCGCGAACGTCGTCGGTAAATGGTGCGACCGTAACGACAAAACAGTACGTCGCAACATCCGTCGCTACTTAGCAACGGACTAGGCGACGGACTATATTCCGTCGCTATTTTCGTAAGATTCATTAATTATAGCGACAGATGTTTGTCGCTCGCTAATCCGTCGCTAACTAGCGACGGAAAGATTCCGTCGCTAACGTCCATCGCTAACAACGTATTTTCTTGTAGTGATAACCCCATTTTATGATCAATTCCATTAACATAATCATCATACATTCAACAAATTCATAAAATTCAGTTCATGTCACTTCAATCCTCTTTCCAAGCAAACTGAAAAATCAAGTAACACAAACACCGATCAAACTAACAACTCAAAACTTAACTGCCGAAGGAACGTGCAAAGCATCACCACAATAATCACGAAAATGGTGGAAAATGAATAATTCGATGTAGTAAACTGACTATCAGAGCAAAATACTAACAACAGTTTAATGGCTGTATGTAAGCAACTGTATAAGACCACCAAGCTTCAGCAATCAAAACAAGCCAAACGGATAAAAGAGACGAGTGGTTATACAAATTAAAACCCTAAGAAATTTGTAAAAAATAAAAAGGATGGCATAAAAAAATGGAAAATAAGCAATATCAGCAATAGAAATTTATACACTTTCCTGTCCTAACTCATTTTAAACTGTCCATTTCTAAGTGGAAAGAAAAGAGATCTACTTGTTACTGTTGATTGATAAAAGCTAGGGATAAAAACGGTGGCGGTGATGCTGATGATAATGAATACAAATATGCAAAAATAGGTTTCGGATATGAGGTATAGATGAAGGCCTCCAAGTGGGAATGAAACCGCCCTAATAGGCAAGAAGAACATTTCTTCTTCCACTGAAACGCTCTCTATCTCTCTCTTCATTTTTATGGCACTAAAACTTGGTAAAACATTTCGGCATATTAAATGAATAATTTTAGGACAACCTCTAGCAATGTTATTCCCAAGTTTTAATGCAGACCAACACATAAATGTTCTTCCATTAAATTTAAAGATGGAGTCTACAGATTCTTGATGACCAATATCAAAGATCTAGTAGTCACAACAGAGACATAATTTTACAGTTGAAAAGGCCAAAAAGGTAGCAGCAAAGACAGCCCAAGAACATAGTTTTGCACCTTCATTTTCAAGGGGAAAAAAGAGCGCCTATTTCATAGACGCTTGCTCATTTGCTCTTATCTACCACAAGCCTGTCCAAATAAACAAAGATGTAAACCCATTCCAGCTGACTTACGAATGCAATTTTTCACAGGCATTGCTTGAATTGATCATATTATTAACAGCACAAGAAAAAGGACAAAGATTAAGCAGCAGCTTCCTTGGCAATTTTCTCAGCCTTTGCAATGATCTCATCATATTTACCGTCCAAAACACCCTACCAATCACAATATCCAACAGCACATTACCCACAATAATGTGAAGCAAACTGAGAGGAGGGAAAAAAACATAAATTTTCATAATTTAAAGACCAAAATATGCTAATCTAGAAAGTGACCATGAAGAAAAATACTTGACAGATCAACTCAGCATCAACTTCCAAGTTGCTTGGTCATCATTACAGAATGAGCAAAGCTAGAGTTGGAACCATTTCAAAAGATATCATAGAAATCTCCAGTTATATTATTATTGTATGATCATAATTGACTGTAATCGCTAAAAAAACGTGAAGCATAAGAAGACTCCCAAGGATTACATGTTCTCGGTGCCAGCGGGATTGAAATAAACCACAATTGAACTGAACGTCTGAGAAAGGAATTAGAAATCTTTCAGAATAGAATGGCAGCTTTTCCGAGGAAAATCTCACGTCTAAAAAGGTAACGTCAGGCAACACTTCAGCCATATCTGAAAACTTAAAAGCTCATTTCTCACCTGGGAGATTATGCTACAAATAATTTCCTTGGGGAAAAGGAGGGAAAATAATTCACAGGAAATTTTTTCACAACAGACTAAAAGATTCGCTTCTTCCAATGGAAAAACAATTTACACATTTGCAAACCCCATGAAATGCTTCCTTGCAAGAAACTATTTCACAATTTTGTATTACATTGAACTCCCTAAGATTGCCCCAAGATAAACATTTTTCTCTCTCAAGCAAAACAGGAACTAAGCCATATACCACCCGAACATTGTAGGCAATGTAGGAAAATTTTATAAAGGCAGCTCAGGTTTTCCACAGAAGTATCATCAATCGGCAAAAAAAGCAATTAAGAAAAACTTGAAAAAGAAGCAGAATATGCAAGTGTTTCAGATTGTGAGGGCAAATACACAGTATGGGTAATATCTTGCAGCACCTTGAAGCACCCAGCGCCAACAGGTGCATGCTTTGTCTTGTGATCAACGGTCGGCAAGACTTTCTCGTCTTGAACTGCTGATTATTAAATTAGAGAGTAAGGAACGTCTGAAAATCTATTTTGTCAACACAGTTATGTTTTGTCAAAACTGTCTATATCAACTTCAAGAAAGCTGATATCAAGTATATATCTTCTGCATTATTTTATCAAAAAGTTAATCTTTCATGCTTAAAAAAAACTATTTTAAGAACTTGTTTTGCCATCACCTTAATCAAAATAGGTCAAATCAGAGTATTTTATCATGCATTAGCATGTCATGTCATATACAATTTTCTTGCAATTGACATGATTCTTAGGAATCCAATAATCCTATTAAGTAAGTTTACCGTCCTATTTAGATAGATAAATATTAGGTCTATAGTGATACCCACGGATTGATGGAGCAATCTAAAGCCCATTTGACAAGTGCATAAACTTATCCAATCACCTTTATCTTGACCAAGTAATTTCATGTCAAGAGACGCATACCAAAAGCTAGTATTTTCATATTATTTTAAAGATATTAATTTAAACTTTATTTTTAGCCTCCAAAATGATATTATGAAGATTTTTGTTTAAAATATCAATTAAACTAGAAGATATTATCTTTTCAACAAGTCAAAAATCAAGTCAATGCCACATCATAGTAGAAATTTATAACCAAAACAAGGT
The DNA here is from genome assembly GCF_984573655.1 of Nuphar pumila. NCBI lineage: Eukaryota > Viridiplantae > Streptophyta > Magnoliopsida > Nymphaeales > Nymphaeaceae > Nuphar > Nuphar pumila. The sequence continues at coordinate 81,019,107 of NC_143263.1, read as the reverse complement.
CACTTGCTCAATAAAAAAACTATTTTTTATGTAGGGACCACTTTGAGCATATTTTTTACTATCAAAATGATTGAATTTATTTTTTTACTTAAAACATGATTTAAATTTGAGGATGTTACATTTTTGACATACTAAATTGTGTCTTAATATAATATCCATATAGGAGGTTATGGTCAAAATAAGTTGATTTATTGGGCATGTTTTGGCCATTTTTCTAACGACAATCAATAGGAAACTGCTAACATCAAATTGATTGTCGTTAGCAGTTTTTGCCAATTTAGAAAAGCATGCTATTTGAAGAAACTACCCAATATTCTATCTTTGTTCCTTTCTAAACCGAGATTAGAATATTCCCAAATCCCAAAGCATCTACCTAATTTTATTCATAAATCTAGGTTAGAGTATCTTGGGTCAATCACGTTGAACCATTGAAAAAATCAATCAATAGGAGCCTTCCATGCATGTCAACTTTGGATGAATCTAAAAATATGGATCCTAAATATTCAAAAAACATGTTTGGATCCACTAGAAAAAACTATAAATAACGGGCCACCTCCTATTCCAGCATATAAAATTCAAGTTCCAGCTACATCCTTATCTTGCTGGAATTCCTGCGTAACTAGACCTAGCTCACATAGCCTAGTTGAGCCTACCTAGCCTAACCTAGGACCCAAATCTCATATCTCACCTTTTTCCAAAGCTTGTGCTTAACCGGAGTGCAGCCTGAATTCTCTCATGCTAGTCAACAACGTAAAAATGACTACCTAATTAAGCTCGAGGTGAAATTCACTATATTTTACTATTCACTTAGTTTATTTATTACATTTTTATAAGTTTATAATTCTCTAACCGTGGTATGTTGTGTTTTGTTCCTTCTTTTTTTGAGCCTTGGTGGCTTATGCCATCAAGCTTGCCTTTTTTAAGATCTACATACGAAGTATATGCACTCTCAAGCTAAAAATCTATAAATAAAAATTTTGAGCTCTTAGTGTGGTGGATCCTTACTCAATGAAAGAGGAAAGATGCATAACCTTGCATAACAGACCCCACAACTAACAAATTTATATATGATTTTCAGACCATTTTTTCTAAAAAAATTCTTGTGAGAAACCTTTTTTTTTTTTTTAAATTGAGATCCAGTTCCGCACACAAAGAGAGAGAAAAAGGCCAAAGAGAACTCTCTCATGGCAGAGTGCATCCACCGACATTCCTCCCGCCCATCATCTCGAGGGGCAATTCCCGATCTGAAAAGTGACACACCTTACACCAACGAAGAGAGGGTTGTGTATGTTCACCCCCGATGATTCACTGAATCCCACGTCTGTGTTCGGGGCTTTGAATGAGCACCACGTATACAAGCACATAGGGCTCGTATTCCCGTGTATGTTGACATAACTTTGCATCGGACTCTGGTGTTGTTGCAAAGACTTAAGTACCCTTTATTGCTATTCTTCTCATAAAGTGATGGTTTGAGAAAATAGATCTATATCTGAAGATCATACATTTTCACTTTCTGCTTTTTGTTTTTGAACATTCAGGTGTAGCAAGAGGATGCGGGTGGCAGCACCTTGGGGCCTATGTCAGCCTTGGGGCATTTTATCTGGTTGGTATTCCAATTGCAGCTGTCTTAGCATTTTAATTTCATTTGGGTGCCAGGGGACTCAGGATTGACATACTTTGTGGCTCTACATTGCAAAGAATTCTGCTGTCCTTCATCACATGGTTTACGGATTGGCAAGATGAATTACATAACTGCTGGTCTTCTTTTTTTTTTCTTGAAGAATGCACCTGTGTTAAAATTTGTGAGGATTAGAAAAAATGGCCATTTCTTATAAAGTCTTGGTAACTTAACCGTCCATGATGTTGTTGGCTGTCAAACTTGGAATGATAATCTGAAGGATTTTGCAGGTGAACAGGGTGAGCGAAAGAGTATTTGAGAAAGCCTATATAGCCAGTGATGCTTAAATTTAAAATTCGATTAGATCATCAATTCGGTTCTTTGTAGATTGAGATGCTGAGATGGTTGCTCGCTCTCTCATTTAAAGTTTGACTCGATCATCAATTTTGTTCCTTGTAGATTGAGATGCTGAGGTGTTCCACTTTTTATTTCCCCTCAAATTCAAAAGACTCATAATGTCCAAAAAAGTAATCATGAATTTAAAAAAATGCTATTATTTTTAAAGGTATTTTAATTATTTTAATAAGTTGAATGTAGCTAATGTTAAATAAACCTATATATATGTATATATATAATGGAACTTTGATCTGTTATACACCGGCACTTCCACCAGATGATTAAGATAATTTCTTCCAACAAAAAAACAACTATTCCACGAAAACAAGGAATTATGATAAGGAGAAGCCTTCTCACTCATTAAACACCCCCTCATTATTCATTCCTTAACATTGTTTTACATGCATATAATTTTGCAGAAGCAAATCATAGTAGAATATAACATTCCAATGACAGCTGAACTTATCAGATTGATAACTCAATTCGTGAAATCAGAATCCCATCTGTGTCCGCATACATCCACTCGCCATCAGAAATCCTGGTCCCCGCAATATTTATAGGCACATGCTTCTCACCAATCCCTTTCTTGGTGGCTTTCATTGGATGAGAAGCCAGAGCTCTCACACCAATGTCGCACCCATTGATTTCATCTACATCCCTAATGCAGCCATTCACAACAATACCAGCCCAGCCATTGTTCTGGGCTTGCACAACTGGGTTGCCCCCTAGGATTGCACATCTAATACTCCCACCACCATCGACGACCAAAACCCGGCCATTGCCTTTCTCTTCGAGGAACTCCCGGACCAGCACATTGTCCTCGAAAACTTTGAGTGTCACCACAGGGCCAGAAAATACCTGACGCCTGCCATATATTTGGAAAATTGGCTGAAGTGCACGCAGCTCACCGCTCACAATCAGCTGTGGGTTTGTATCACAAAGTTCAGCTGTTGTTAATGCAGCCATCAGAACACCTAGGGACCTATTCAATTAGATTGTTAATGTCCAGCACACAGCTTGATCAAGAAAGGAGTAGAAAATATTCTAAAGACATGCAATTATCAAAAAATTGAAAACTAGAAGTATACATTAAGATAATGATTTTCTATTAGGTTCTCTTATCATATTAAAACAGGAAATCAGAGAATTGGATTTTATGTAGTCAAGAACAGGAACCTAAAATCGATGCATATGATAGGAACCTCAACCTCACCATGGACAAGCTCCGTGAACATATCACAGATTAAGATTATGAGATTTACAGGAATTTCCAACCCCAAGATTAGATCACCTCATCAAGAATTGATGAAGACACCATCAATGTCAGAATTTGTCCAGCAAGCTTGACCATGATTATATGCAAATACCCACAAGGAGAAATGCAGGTGGCATGCTTATGATAGGACCCAAGTAGTTCTATATCAGGTTCTTCAATTTAACTTCTGCACCATTCATGCGCAACCTGTAACTAGCATTGAGTACAAACAAGGGAAACCAATGCCCATGAACTGAATAATCAGTTTCTTATTCTTAAATTATCATGTAATGATTTTTTGCAAATACCAGCTAATGCTTGATGTGAACAGTAATGTAACGCTAGTTCAGTTCTCCAGTAGATTCAAGTTATCAATGGTACTAAAGCTCGTGCCATGATCCAAAAAAGAAAAGGAAAAAGAAAAATATGAAATTAAACACATAGTAAACTGTTATTTTTGCACTCTGAGAAACTAATTGATCAAATTGCTATTCTTGAAACTAAACAATACCAAGGCTTGTAAACATGCATAGAGAATAAAACAATATGCACAACCACAGATACTCAAACGTTATGAAGCACAGGGGTCATGTAAAAAGAGTCCTAACCAAACGTTACAAACTCCCTTACTGGATGGGTATCCTCAATGGAATTTGCAAAGGGCATCCGAACATGTGCAGAAATATTATCAATTGTTTATGCGAAGAGTGATCTTAAATTGACATATATGCAAACGTTATGAAGTCTAAATATTATGTAAGAAAACACCTATCAAGGTTTGTGTCATTCACCCAAACACTCTGAAGTTTAAGGGACATGCATGAAGACACCTATTAATCTTATGATCAATTGATTCTTTGTCATCTGCCAGTGACCTGCCGACTTATTCAAGAGTTACCTTATGTCAAGTATATAGTCCTTTGGACACCGAGTGCAAACCATGGTTGGCATTTTCGGGACTCGGTCTCGGATAGGCCATGCTTGACTCGGCGACTCGGACGAGTCATGGTTTTTTATTAATTTACTAAAAGTAAAATACCAAACATATCTTTTATAGATATAAAACCTTTGTTCCAAGAGTATATTCATTTGAAATATAGATTTATCATATGTATGTTTTCAACTATAAATATACCTAAATATAAAATTTAAATTATATAAATAAATATTTATTTATGACTAATACATGCAATTTCAAAATTTTGAATATTATCACTTGTAGAAAAGGGAAGAATAAAAAAAACTTATTTTCATAGGTAATAGATATGATAATGAAAAGGAGTATAATATTATAAGTCGAGGCTTGTGATTGGAAAATTGGGCACTGAGTCATTAAATAAATAATTAAATAAAACATGTTTAATTTGGGTGCAGTAGATGGTGGGTAAACTTGTACAAAAGCAATAGAATTAATGAAACTTAATTAGAAAGTAAAACCTTACCTAAAAATGTAAACTACATCCAGCAATAGTCGTTAAGAAAAGCATGTATTGGATGTAGCGGACGGTGCCTAGATTTCTTAAAAGGAAATGACTTAATTAATATTAATTAGAAAGTAAATCTATTTAAAAAATAGGAACGGCATGCAACCAAATAAGTAAAGACATTAAATAAGAATCTTTAATTGGGTGTAAAGGACGGTGCCTAAATTTATTAAAAAGAATACATTTAATGAAACTCATTATTAACAAAAAAAGAGCAAAGGAGACTCGAATGACTCGGTCCAGTTTCATATAAAACTCGGCTGACTCGAGTTTGGTCATAACCGAGTTATATTGGTTTATTAACTAGGTTGGAACCCGATACGAGACAACTCAGCCGAGTCACGAGTTGACTCGCCGAGTTTTCCAACCATGGACTGCAAACCTTACCATCTTGGTAACCTGCATGTCCGGACATGTTATGAATTCAAATAGGTTTCACAATGTTTGGGTTGGATTCTACAGAAGCTGCCCATGGTTTTATGAAGTAAATGTTAAAACCAAACGATTATAAATACTTGCTCAGGTGGTGTCTACATTGTCTTTTTTCAAAGGATTCTGAATGTCACGGGCATAGAGTTGTTTGCAAGCCCACGATGCACCAGACTGGGCCGGGAGACTGAAATACTCCATTATTCCAGCTATATCACACGGATACTCCATTTTGGCCCCCATATCGTGTCCCCTTATATACTAGTCATGCCGAAAACTTCAGGAGAATGTTAGTATCCATGTCACAGTCTTCTAGTGTCCATCAGGTATAACATCTTGAATTCATGGTCACAGAGTGATCAGTACTGATAGTTGACTATCTCATCGTTTTTTGGTGCATGCCTATTAATATAACCTTTAATATGACATCATTGACCATTAAATAGTCCAAGAAAAAAAATCAATGCTATCGGGGTGCTGCATCAATGACATTGTATTTAGCTACAATAGAAAGTTTACAATATCATGGTCACTTGTATCGTTAAAGGTAATTTCTAAAAGAGGGTTTCTCTCCGAGATATTTTCAAAAAGTGATTTTTCTCAGAAAAATCTCAGGAAAATATTAGAAGATATGAATAATAAAACAGATAAGAAATAATAGGTTTTATAGTACTTTTCTTGCAAAATTATAAAGAAATAATTGAAAATGTTTTAAAATATAAAAGAAACAAAAAAGATAATAAAATAAATAAAAAAAGATGTTTTCCAAAAATCTCAATAAAATATCGGCTGACCTTGATATACTGATAATATCACGATATTTTCAAAATACCAGTGACATCAGTGACTATGTTCAACATCACTCCAAATTACTATAATGCATGTCACAATCTACAACAGCATGCCCATGATTCTCATCACAAGTAGGTAGAGACAACTATATAAGTAGTGCACTTTTTTTGTCTTCAATACACAAGCAACAATAGTCACAGAAATGGGATGCTTTTTTCCCCCTTTTGTAATAATACACTATTGAGATACTCTCCTAGAGTATACAAGAATAAGAAAACTCTGAAAATTTCTCAGCTTGAATAATTAAAAACCAAAGAAAATAAGTAAACAATTCATGTGTATCTAGTTGCAGTCAAATGATCTGCATTGCCATGGCATAAACAAATGGAATGCTAGAAGCACCACTGTAGAGATACATACATCAAACTCCAATAATTTGTGATTCTATGCATGAGTTAAGTTCATCTCTATCTACATATAGGAAATGGACCCAATAGCTCAACAAAATCTGGTGACCAAGCATACTAATCTTGTTGAGATGCAGGAATAGATCAAGAAATATCAACAATTACGTATGATGGAATTATGAGTTTTTCTTACTAGTAAACTCCTGCTTACTTGCAAGATTTTCATTTCTAAAGCTACCATAACACTTTCAGTTGACATATCGTGCACATTTTAGAACCAAATACCATACTTTTGAAGAACTCAATTTTAGGTTCAGGAGCTACTATTTGGTCCAGGTATGTCTAAGAATCCGAGAATATTAGAACAGTTTCAGCCTAAAAATGGTTGATGGATGTAACATGGGTAATGATTAGGATAATCTCAATGCAGTTACTCAATCTGGTTATTAGATCACTTAATTTACTACTTTTCCCTTCCACAATTTTCCATCAGAAAAAAGCCTACACTTCCATGATGAACTTTAGAAGGAGATTTTTTCAAAACACCAGACTTGACTATGATCTTCGCATAAGAAGATAGCAATATATTGCATGCAAATACACGATGAATTCAGTACCTGTATTTGTTGTCATTTATGTAAAATGTTCAAGCCATCTTCCATTGGATAGTGACCGAATGGAAATTATTAATCACCAAATTTTATTGTTCCTATAAGCACAATTTTCTTTCTCTCCACTAAATGTCAACTTTCCTGGAGGTTTGCAACGATTTGACCATGCACTTGAGAGCAGTCCCTTCCATTAGCACCAAAGAATTAAATATTTTGCACATTACTTGAAATTATTATACTTTGAAACCCTATAAAATGGGACAGAGCACCTTAGAATATGAACCCTAACACCTAAAACCCCAGCACAATCAAAATGTGTAAACGGGCGTCTCTGGTTCTACCATGTGACAGCACCATTTTAGGATCATTTTCATCCGAAATAGAACTTTCCTGCTGGAAGAGAAAGAAAGAGGTGGATCATGGTTCTGGCATGAGACAGAACCCTTTCGCTGGAAAATGGGGCTTGCCGGCTGGAAAAGAGAGAACAAGAACAGGATCATAGTTCCGCTATGGGACAAACAAAGCAATCCTTTTTCTGGAAAACAGAATCTGCCACACACACACACATATAGAGGGGTTACCCTGTGCATCGTTGTTGGAAACCGTTGTTGGCAGTCGGAGGATGTCAATGTCAGCAAGATAATCTGCTGACTGATCAGCCAACATCATAGGAAGACGCTGTAACCTTGTGCAGGAACTACATTCCCCAGGTTTCAATATTCTCAGTCAATTCATGAATTCAAGCTTTCAAAGATTACCAAATTCAAGCCAAACCTTCCCATTTTTCTCTGAGTTTGCTTTCTCAGAAATCTTTACTTTCCAAGCTTAACCTCAAACCGGCCACTCAACAATCCCAGAAGCATATCACCATCTCATCACCCTAAAACCTCACAAAACCCTAAATTTCGCTCCCTAAACCACTAAGTGATCATAATCAACTACACCAAGATTCACTAAGCCAACACTATAAAATCCTATAATCAATCAGTATGCACATCTCTCAACCAACTATGAACCCCACCAAATATTATAAAATAAAAAATGCTAAAAAAATAGGACCATTCATATATAGTAAAACTAAGCATCGTCTGCTTACCACTAATCTCTACGCTCCAAATCAAGCTCAATCCTTCCAACCATCCCTTTGAAATACATATCCCAACGAAAATTCAGGGTCGATCTCGAAATGAACGAAAACAAGAGAGTAACAACCAAACAATTTACTTACCAGATCCATTAGGGCAAGAAGAAGAACCAACTCATCAAATTATCATAACAAAATTCCAACCATAAAAAAAAAAAAGAGAAGAAAAAAACAAAGATATCGGTGATACCCTAAAAAAAAGTATAATCTGTTATAAAAATAGGAGCAAATTAGAGGTGAAAGAAACACTAACTCCACCATGGTGGAACAATCAGAAACGGACATGTCAATAACCAAAATTTCGAAAAAAATCCTCGAAATTACGAAATTAAACACGCAATAAAGCAACAGAGGGAGAAGTTTGGAAGAGAGAAGATCTCGATCCTACCTCCTCGTACGTGGAGTCCAAAACCCTAATCAGATAAAGAGTTGGTGCCTGCGGGAGTCGAGTAATATTTGCACCCCACCGCGTACGGACTGAAGGTGGGTCCCAAGGGAAGATGCTGGGGCCTCCGACATCTGAACCAGATGGGTATGCACCGTTGGATCTTTGAGGTGGACGGTTTCAAACACTAAATTGAAATACAAGGGCTGCGCCCAATGACCCCTAATGAAACCCTAATTTGTCAAAGAAACCAACCAAATTAGATCACAAATCTCCCTATCCAAGACCACGAAAATGAAGAGGCTCGAACAAGTACACCATGTCGTGTCTAGTGTTGACAAACTAGTCGAACAAGTCGAGCTTGGGCTGTTCGGGCTCAGCTCATTAAGGGTACACTCCAACTCGAGATTGGCTCGTGAGCTCATCACGAGCTAGCTCATTTAAAAAAAAAGTTATTTTTAAAAATAGCTTAAGTTTGATAATATATAAAAATATATATAATATATAATACATATAATATTTATAAGAAATATATAAAACACATCTAATATGTATAATATATAATATATGTATAAAACATATAATATATATAAGTATATAATATGTAAAACAAACCTATATGAACTGAGCTTCGTGCTAGGCTCATTTACCTAAACGAGCTGGCTTGTAGCTCAGCTTGTCAAACTCAATTTTCAAGCTAAGCCAAGCCAAGCCGAACAATGAGCTGCTTGGTTCGTTTCCCAGCCCTAGTCATGTCTTATTTTGTCCTATCTTGTCTGGGTGGTGTCCTTGTCCAAGGTTGTCTATGCCACTTTTTTTTTTTTTTCAAAGGTGTCTAGCCATGCTCAAACACTACATGGAACATACCTACATTTGCGTGAGCACGTGAGCCCCAAGCAAATTTGGATTGATTTAAAATCCTTGTTTTATTAATGGAGCAACTACTAATGAACCAAGGTGTTAGATTTCAAAAACAATAAAAAAGGGGTTGCATGTCACTCTTTTAGGCCTTGTTTGTTTGGTTCCTATGCAAAGGAAATGCTTTACCTGGGAATGGACATTGATTTTCCAAAAGTAGTGCCATCTCAACCCATGTGAATTATATATAAAGCGTGGTTAGTGGTGAAAAATACAGGAGCTCACTTGTGCCAGCATGACACTTTCTCACCATGATAATTTGATGTTTGTTTCATTCATGGAATTGCGCTGAAAACAAGTATAAGCTTTTATTGTCAAGGCGCCTCCCGCGCCATGTTCGTTTGGCGAAAATATTATTTGGGTGCATGCCAAAACTCGATGCTAGCATTGCTGCATTGGATTATTTGGGTTTAAAAATTCTGCATAAGAGACCCCATGCAAGATATGTAGGTTGCTCTTGAAGAGAAGAAGGTTCATAGTCTAAATGAAACTTGACATGGGTTAAACCTCTCTAAACCAGCAAAGGTAAACTAATCAGTCATGTGTTAAGTAGCCTCACGTTGCACCACATCGCTATTTTTCATCCACCAAAAAAGTTTGAATGGAGATTGAATTTGATATTCTAGAAGTTTCTTTGGGAGGGTAAGGATCCTGCCAAGGTCCTTGTCAACTGAATGAAACAATAGGAGAGGGGGCTGGCCTGTAAGAAAATTTTCATTTTCAGCAGATTGATGAAGTGATGAAGTTGGTATGGATTGGTTGGTTATCCAAGGGACTGATTTGGAGTAAAGGCTCATCTCCTGGTGCACAGTTCTTTCATTCTTCTAAAAAAAAATGTCTGTTTCATTCATGGTGAGAAAGGATTACATCATGTTGCTAACTCAGCATTCTCCCATATAAGTTGTTGCATTAAACAAAAGCGGCCTAAGAAGAAAATTTGATTAAAAAATGAGTTTAATCTTTATGCACATCTTGAAAAGAAACTAAAAATAAAACCACTTTTTTTTTCTCTGGCTACGAGAAGGGAAAACCCAATCATTGACTGCACATTAGTAGCAGGCATCCGGTCAGTAAAACCCTTGAGAGCCCTTTTGCCTGTTTGGGAGTTCTACCAGATTCCACCTTGTGGCACAAAAGTCATCTCTGCTAGATGAACGAAGCCCTTGTAGGCTATATATGCCTAAAACGGTTCATATTTCATCATTACTTTGCAAGCCATAGAGGTGGCCTCAAGTAGGGGTGGCAATCGTGTCGGGTTGGCGGGTCGACCCTACGGGTTGGCGGGTCAACATACCTTAACCCAAACCCAACCCGTTTATTAAACGGGTCGGCTGTGGCAAACACGAACCCGGCCTGTTTAATAAATGGGTAACCCGACACGACCCGCCAACCCATTTAATAAATGGGTTGGGTCGGGTAAACGGGTTCTTAGGTTCGTGGGTCAGGTTGGCGGGTTGACGGGTCGGGTTGGCGGATTGGCGGGTTGGGCTGGCAGGTTGGTGGGTCGGGTCAGGTCGGGTTGGTGGGTCGGGTCGGGTTGGCTGGTTGGCAGACGGGTTGACCCACCCGCCTAACCCGTTTATTAAACGGGTCAGCCGGGTTGGCATACCCCTAACACGAACCTGACCCGTTTAATAAACGGGTTAGGCGGGTCAACCCATTTATTAAACGGGTTCATTTTTTCCAAACCCGAACCCGCCTAAGAGGCAGGTTGGCGGGGTCGTGTCAGGTTTTGCCACCCCTAGCCTCAAGGGGGGTTGGCATAGTGGGGTGGGGGCCTTGCTGCTAGATGGGCAGTCAAGATTTGATTGCCATGAGAATCTGTCTTTCTGTGCAAGCCAACGCTTAGCATAAGCCCTTGGGATAAGGGTTCTAGCCTCAGAGTTTTATGCTGCCGGCACAACCATTGTAGGTATGTCTGGCTGACCCAGCGCAATCAGGTCTTCCTGCCGGGTGCAGTTTCTTCAGGTTATAAATCCAAAAAAAAAATGCCATAGAGGTGGACACCAACCTTTAAAAAGGCTCTTTGCCAAATTATGAAAAAAATTGAATGGGTCACCTTCTATAAAGTGACCACAGCTGAACATGTGGAAGTGTTAATTGCTATCCGCCCAAAGAATTCTCCAAATCCTAATGGGAGTAGGACAAGTCATTATACATCAGTTTTTTTTTTGTTAATGCCAAGGTCTCGGATAATTGAAGGGTGTGTTTGATTACCTTGGATCTCAGATGTGAGGCAATTTGAGATCTTAGGCTTTTGAGATCCATGTATCTTTAGCCCGAAACCCACCCCACCCATGAGAGAGAGAGAGAGAGAGAGAGTATTATTGTCCAACTGCTCAAAACCAAATGGAACCCTTGAAGTGAAATTAATTAGCATGGTTCCGTTTATTTTCAAGCATCCAAACAAGCTTTTTAATAGGGTCATTCAGATGTCACGATCATTTTTTTTTTTTATTTATAACCCGAAGAAAACCGCAACCCCGGCACCATATGCATTGGCTCAGCCTGCCATACTTATGGTCATTGTGCCTTGGCTTGTGCAGAGGGGTGATGCCCATAGAAATGGAACCTTGACTGACCGTCTAACAGCCAAGGCCCCACCCCACTATGCCAAAACCCCTTGGGGCTGTCACCAAGGGCGTAGCTAGGGGGGGGGCAGGACTGGGCAGTAGCCCAGTCCTGCCTCCCGAAACAGTTAATTTTTTTTTTTTTTAAAAAGCCCAGTCCTAGCCCAGCCCAGATTCCATATGAAATAGGTTTTTATCCATTTTTGTAGCCCAGTCCAGTCCAGTCCTAGCCCAGCCCTGACTGTAGTTTGATTTGTCCATATGAAATAAATTTTTATTAATAATTGTAGCCATTTTTTATTTTATCTCAAAAAAAAATTCTTCTGGGGCGCTGCCCCCGAACCCCCGACTATCGCACAAATAATTTTTTTTTCCTACACCCCCTGTTTGCCCCCCCCCCCCACATGAATCCTAGCTACGCCCCAGGCTGTCACGATCATTTTATTGCTTCTTCTGTGTTTGGATAATTTAATATTGACTTTTAGACAGCATGCATGAGTACTTTTTTAAATTTGGGAACGTTTTAACCAACTCTATTCAATGAATCGTCTGTCAAGTGGGGCCTTCATAACTTTTATCCTTCAGATATGGATCTACATGTTTCATGACAAACAAATGGAGATTTCGTAGGTGTTAAAGCAGCCAGTTATTCATGTTGGTAGGCAAGAATAACCCATCCAAATCTCATCCATATTCAGTGCTACCTAGCTCAGCTCAGCTTATCTTGTGAACATCACAATGCTAAAAAGACTTCATGAGCTCAGGAGCGTTTGATTCTCATACAAGGGAAGGACAAGGACATAATGTAAAACCCACAATTTTTAAGGATTATTAATAAATAAAGAATTTATTTTTTTAATCCTAAATTAGAAATGTGTTTCTAACTTTTGAATTTCATTTATTGATATATTACATGTTCATTTGTTTATTCATGTCAATCAGGGCATAATTTGCATTTATATATATATATATATATGTATAAATATAATTTTTTATAAAGTTTATAATTGCTTCGTATTATGAAATGTGCATGTTCACGTATATATGCATAGAACTCATATTTTATTTACGCATGCTTTGAGGTTCAATTTACGAAATGCAATGTTTTTTGTGGTGATGATATGATGCATAAAATAATATGCTTATGTATGATATGATTTAAATGTCATGTGATATAAAATTATAAAGGCATGCGATAAATGTTTAAGTTCAATAGTGAACTATGGTTCATGAAACATAATTGGTTAAATATTTGATTTTATGATTTAAGTGTCATATGAAGTGATGTATGATATGATGCATATTGATTATATACATGCTTGTACCATGTTGGTGGCTATCGATCATGAGAGTGGTCAATTGTATTGATGCATGTATCATAATAGTTTTCATTAGATATGATACTCGTTGAGGAACTGTTCTCAAAGGATTCTCTGTGAGGGTGTGCATAACCAGATCAAGTAATCCAGCAAGAGCGGTAAGTCTCTCTGAGGAAATGTATTGTCTAAGAGCGAGAAGTCAGCGAAGACGGTATATTTCTGTAAGAAAGTGCATTGTCGAAGACCAGGCAGACCATCCGTCTAGGGCAGTTGATCAGATTTTTGTAATTGTTATTTAAAATATTATTTTATCGTTGAAAGCGTTTTGGAAAATCACCAATCAAGTAATAATAAAAACTGACTTTCCACGAATGTGGCGAGTACGGGTCGAATCCTCAGGGAACGGGATACCTTCAACTTAAATCTAAAACTTCAACTTATTAGTATCACAAATGTTTACAACTAAGTTAACAATACAATTCTAATTGAATTACAAGCCAAAAATGAAAATGAACTGAAATAGATTGCTAAGTCTTCTCTGGATTGCCAGGGGTAATTTTATCTTTTCGCCATATATGCATTCACACTCACATTTTAAATACACATGTTGATATGTTTCTAACTTATCAACCTAAAACAACGAAAATAGAGAGTCAGTATGTCATTATAACTCTGAATTAATTACTAATCTAATACTATGATTAAACTAAAAATAAAATAAATGTAAATCAAACTAGATTAACTAATCACATTAATTCTAACGAGTCTAACTACTGTTAGTATATTAACTACATGCTAGAAAATACTAAAAACTACGAAAAATCAATTAACTAGCTAAATGACTGCTTTGCCGCTAAACAGAGCAAAATCGGATTCTGATAGGTTTTTGTAAACAGGGAGTTTGAAGGGGGCAGACGAAATCCAATTTTGCAGATTCTTCTTTCGTTCTCTTTCTGATAGATTCAAGAGTCTGTCAGACTTTACGGAATTGAAAAACTCATCCGAAAACTCCAGATATCAGTGTTTCAAGTTCATAGAAAAGTTGGAAATCTTTTGTCCCGAAATTTTAAATCGCGAAAGACCTAATTTTGAAAAACGCTTAAAAGGCAAACCAAATCAACTCGAAACGAGCCGAATTTTGGTTTGTAAACATTTAACACACTAATAAATAGAATAGAACAGAACAGAACAGTAATTTTGGTAAAACTCAGAAAATCTTCATAGAATATAACGAGTGTAAGTCAGTGCAAAATTTTGATTACTATTTCAATGCATTATTCATTTCAAACATCCAAATTTCGCACTTTTTCTTAGAATGCATGCAATACCAGTCATTTACAGTCCTAATATTAACTAGCTAATAGAAAATAAAACAAATTATGCTAAATGATTTAATTCTAACAAGCATATCTAAATTACTTGCAAGAAGTGCAAGTTAGCTCTAACTAAAATGCTCGATTACATGCAATTGTTATACTGTCTTAAATAAAAATGCAACTATGAATTAAATTAACTAAATTAATGCCGCTATCTAACCTAATCTACTTCACTTAATGTGAACTAACTAGTTAACTCGATAAAACTAAATGGAATCTAAAACTATCTTCAAATTAGAGTTAGTTACTAACCTACACCTACTAGGGTTAGTTGTCTAATCAGGGTTAGTCAAGGGGACGACTAAGAAGGATGGGTACATTGACTAGGCTCACGCCACCCTAGATGAACCCACTAGGTTAGTCACTAACTATTCAAGGTTAATCTTACATAATTTAACACTCTACACGATTTTAGACACCTATTGTAAAGTCAAAACATTCTAAAATTAGACCAAGACACCGAATGACTAATAAGACTTGGTAAAAGAAAATACTGGAATTAAATTAGTATTTGACCTATCATATGGATTTTTCTTAAGGTATACTACACGAGTAATAGGACCTAACCCTGATTAAAAATCAAAAATTACTTAACCTAACCATTCAAAGTAAGGAAATTACCTAAAGCTACACAACACAATTAATTGGCTTACCTAAAGTGTATTACACGATTTGGAAACACACACACACAAAGTCACAACTTAATCAACCTAAATTCAATTGATGCAAGGTTAACTAATATGTACTACTAAATGCTAACTAATATGCATTAAATCACACGCATATCTCAATCACTAAGAGTTATTAATTTTTAAACTAACAAAGCAAAGCTACAAAAAAAATCTAATTTAACCAAACTGATCACACGACTACACTAGGAATTTAAACTGCATATATACCTCACTAACAAATTGTTAAATGTAACACAAAAGAGAAAAGAATATTTTGGACACATACTACAATCAGCTAAGCTATGCTTAGCCGATCTTCACCATTAGACTCCATAAAACTCACAAAAACGATTAAACTCCTAAACTAACACCTACACTCGACCTATGTGTTGGTTAAAGCACAACCAGACCTATGCTAAGGCTATAACAACAGTCACACAGAAATTGAAGAAAATAGGAAATAAAACCACACACGATTTGGGGTTTTACACTAAAAGAAAAGGGTTGAGAGGCTTACCGGAGGCCTATTCCGGCAATCCAAGGAGTGGGATGGTAGAGAAGAGGTGGAAATTTGCCCAGGTTGTGCGCCAACACCCTCAATGGTGTTGTCCACTTCACTTTTGCTGCAAGCTGCTGGAAACCGTGGATGATGGTGCTCCGATGGTGGCGTGAAGCTCTGATTGTGCGGATGGTGTAGAGAGTCTGATGGTGGTAGAGCCGACTAGTTGTGAAGGGGTAGATAGCACCCCTTACACAACTGGACCACCACCATGACTGCTGCAACCTGCAAAACACAGCAAGGAAAGTTAGTTTCAGCAAGGAGGAGAAGAGAAGGAACGTAGGGAGAAGAAGATGAATGGAAGAGGAAGAAGACGACGGCCATGGGAGCTTGGCAAAGCCTAGCAACCCAAAGTGAAGAAGATGGGGCGGCTTGGGGCTGAGGAAGAAGGCTGGAGGGTCGAGATTTTGGCTGAAGGGCGCACTCCCAAGAGCAAACGACGTGAAATAGTGTTTTGGGCAAAGTTTTTATAGTTCAAGCACTCTTTTCTGGAAATTCCAAAAAAGAGTTTAAAAAAATACTTAATTGTTGGGCGCCCTTTTCTAAGAGGGTATTTAGCAAATGTTCTAAAACTCGAGTTTGGGCTGATGTGGGGTGGATTGTGAAGTTTTGGCCCAGATCCAAGGCCCAAATGGGCCTTTTGGATCCGATTTGACCCATTTCGCCCCGAGGTCTTACCCGTTTCACTAAAAATATGATATCTCTCTCATTTTAAGTCTGATTCGAACGAAATTCAAACCGTAGCTCAATGACATCTATATGCACCTAAGTGTGAGTTTTAAACCTACAAATGATGTATTTATACAATAAAAATATATTATAATTATGAGTAATTAACGCATCATCAACAGTAACTCCTTGTGAGCTTGTACATTTCCCAGAACAGGTGATCCGGCGTGGATCTTGTAAATCTTTATTATGATTAAACAAAATATTAGGATGAATTGTAGTGATCTTCTGAGTTGATTGAGATAGCCAGTTATGAATCTATAGATTTAGCTTTTCTGTTATAGCATGATTATATGTTGAACTCAAATATGAGAATCAGATCCTTATTGATTTTAGATATTGATATGAGGTTATGATTGTGACGCTTATGTTAGCGTATAGGTGACACTCCTACAAATAACTAGTTTTGACTTATTAGGTGAATGATACATCATGCCTACATAGTTTCATTGCAAATGATTGCATTATGATTGTCTGAGTGAATATATCACACATATGCATCATGCTTGATGTGTATCATGAATATCTAACTAAATTACTTAGAATGTATGTACATGTGTTTCACACTTGAATGGTCAAATGCGATTTAACTTATTGTTTATAAGAATTATGAATGCATATGAAAATGATGCAATGATGTGAATGTCTTATATATATATATATATATATGTGTGTGTGTGTGTGTGTGTGTGTGTGTGATGACTTGAATGCATATAGATTATGCTTTATTGTGTGAGTTAATGTTGAATAGAATATTAAGTGATGAAATGCTTTATGTTCGAATGATTGAAATAAAATTAAAACTCTTTATATTTCAATCTTATATTGTATGTGGTTTGAAATGTGTATATCTCGTATATTTTGATTTGATTGTTATCTTTAGTATAACCTCGCCTAAAGTCTTAACCATTTTTTAAAATCGTTTCTGCATTATAAGATCTGATTTACTTATACTTGTCAAAGAAAATTTTGGCTTCAAAATTTCAAAATTTGAACAATAATTAAGGTTAAAATTTTGGAAGCGTTACACATAATATGCTATCATGTCCTGCCAGCAGATAGTCTTGGACAAGAACACATTTTGTTTATGTTTTTGTTTTTTTTAAAAGTGCCATGTCCCCTCTCCTGTTCCACGAAGGAGGGTGGAACAACAAAACACATCCCAAAGGGACAAGTGTGACACATGTCGTCCATCCGTGCCTCCTTTGTTTGCATGGGTGTGCAGGCCCCATGCAAAGGGCACCCTACACATTCAAACACCACCCTCAAAACGCATGAGTGTGCATCCCTTTGCTGCAAGGTAGAAGTTGGGTGTGTACACTAGCGGGCAAAGGAGAATTAGGCCTTTGCTCCAATTTACTTTTTTTTTTTAGACTAAGAAAGCTAGGATGAGGCAAACCCTTACCAGATATACAACCATATCCATTGAGTTTTGAACTTGCAACGTGACATACACTAACTGCTCTTGCCAAACAAGCGGAGCCCCCCTTGGTTTATATGTAAATGGTGTCTTGATTTACGCTAATGAACTTCGTGGTAAGTGATATATATATATATATATATATATATATATATATATATATACATATATATATATATATATATATAGTCATCAGAATATGAGAACTAGAAATATGGGCATTTTCAACACTCTTTTTACAAATCCAAACATGTGGATGTGCTTGGAATGGTGAATTTGCTTGGAATCAGGATAGTGTATTTTTGATGAAAATTTTTTATTTTGAATGTTTGAATCAGTGTTATCAAAAATGCTCCTTGAGGCACAAAAGGCGTGCCTCGCCTTGAGGCGCGACCCTCTGTGCCTCAAGGCACAAAAAAAAATTTTACAACAAGACTTCTGAGACATAATAAAAAAGATTTTTATAGGTTAATGTCATATATTTTCCAGTTATTTCAGTCATGTAATAAGTTTCTTAGTATATTACTATATTTTAACTTTTGTTGGTTAATCTCGTATATTTTTCAGTTATTTCAGTCATGTAATTAGTTTCTTAATATATTTTAACTTTTGTTGGTTAATTTCATATATTTTTCAATTATGTAATCAGTTTTTTAGTTACTTTTATATGTTAATCTCATATTTTTAGAATAATCTCATATATTTTAACTTTTGTAGGTTAATCACGTATATTTTTCAGTTATTTCAGTCATGTAATTAGTTTCTTAATATATTTTAACTTTTGTTGGTTAATTTTATATATTTTTCAGTTACTTTTATATGTTAATCACATATTTTTAGAATAATCTCATATATTTTAACTTTTGTAGGTTAATCTCATATATTTTTCAGTTATTTCAGTTATGTAATCAGTTTCTTAGTATATTTTAACTTTTGTTGGTTAATCTCATATATTTTTTAGTTATGTAATCAGTTTTTAGTTACTTTTATATGTTAATCTCACATTTTTTAGAATAATCTCATATATTTTAACTTTTGTAGGTTAGTCTCATATATTTTCCAGTTATTTCAGAGTTTCTTAGTATATTTTAACTTTTGTTGGTTAATCTCATATATTTTCCAGTTATGTAATCAGTTTTTTAGTTACTTTTATATGTTAATCTCATATTTTTTAGAATATTCTCATATATTTTAACTTTTGTTGGTTAATCTCATATATTTTCCAATTATGTAAACGGTTTCTTAGTATATTTTTTCTTTTATTGGTTAATCTCATATATTTTCTAGTTATGTAATCATTTTTTTAGTTACTTTCATATGTTAATCTCATATTTTTTAGAATAATCTCATATATTTTAACTTTTGTAGGTTAATCTCATATATTTTTCAGTTATTTCAGTTATGTAATAAGTTTCTTAGTATATTTTAACTTTTTTTGGTTAATCTCATATATTTTCCAATTATATAATCAATTTTTAGTTACTTTTATATGTTAATCTCATATTTTTAGTACTTATTTAAGACTTTATTTCTTATTGGTTGTTATTTCATCAATAAAGCATTTCTTTATTTATTTGTATTTTTAGATATTTTTTTATAATTTTTTAAGTTTTCAAAAAAAATTGAGGCTTACGCTTTACGCCTCGAGGCTTACGCCTCGCCTCGCCTCGGTTTTTGGTGGAGCACCTCGCTACGCCTCAACGCTTTTCACAACACTGGTTTGAATATTTATGAAGATGATGAGCCATTGATTTTAAAGCCTTAAAAAAATCTCATTTATGCATCAAAATTGAATGATTCAATAGCAGGTTCTTATAAAACCAAGCATGTAGTTCACATTCGTTAGATTAAAGAGGAAAGAACAAAAAATCCATGAAAATTGCACTACACATTAGTTTTCCTCGTACGTTAGTGACTCTCTTTATATATATATATATATATATATATATATATATATATATATATATATATATATATATATATATATATATATATATATGTGTGTGTGTGTGTGTGTGTAAATGAAAACCAACAAAATATAAAACTTACTAAATGAAGCATGATAGTAGATTTTCGGTATTTTTTTTCGAAATTCCAGCCCCTTAGATGTGTTCATCGATTGTTTTACTAGAAATCGACACTTGGATCATGCATTTTGGATGACAAAAATGGTATTTAGAGCTTCAAAAATTCATAAAAATTATAGGCTGATGATTTTTTAAACCTTATAAAAACCTATCCATGCATTGGAATCAAATGTTCATGCATTGGAATCAAATGTTCCAAGAAGTGACTCCTATAAAAACAAGCATATAAATCAAATATGTGCTGCCAGAATTTCAAAAAGGCACCTGAAATTCATGAAAATCCAATAGCATGTTTTATTTAGTAGGTTTTTTTTTTAGGTTTTCATTTTCCTATATATATATATATATATATATATATATATATATATATATATATATATATATATATATATATATATATATATATATATATATATATATATATATATATATATAGTGCCCACCATGGGTAGGATATCAAAACAACCTTATCTGAACCAACAATAGACAACTGGGTACCTCACATACCATCCACAAAAATATATATAAAAAAAAGAAATGGAAACGGTAATCCATCAAATACAAAAAGCCCTAAAACGAAGACAATTTTTTTTTTTAAGAAAACAAGGAAACCACTACTTTTCCCTCCCTCTCATTCTTTGAAAATAGAACACTAGTATTTCCTTTTTATTTCAGAATGCATTTATAGCCTAATCAGAATCAAGACGTACCATTTACATATAAACCAAGTAAATTGGAGCAATTATTTTTCTAATTTAAACATTTGCCTTTTAAATTGATCTGCAATCAAACATTTCATGCCCAACGAACTCACAAGCACTCTTTTACTTCAAGAAGAACACATCTGCCATAACAGATTGTCATGGTCTCCTCTTTTCTCATTTTTCTGTTTTTCTCTCCTTCTTACCTATGGTCAGACTTCAGGGTTTCAATTCTCATGATGAGAAGTTACAGCAGAAAGTGACTGTCAACTAATACGAATTTAGCATAAAAATACACAGCATGCATGAATGAAGCTGTTTGTGCCAACCACGTCCCGTGTACGCATAAGTTTCTCACGCCCTTGCATGGGCCCTACGTGCGCACATGCACCCATTTGATCAAAACTAAACAGGAGCACGCATTCACATGCAAGGAAATGGCATCTCCAGATGACCTGTATGACAAATACAAACATGCAGAAGCTTCTCGATGTGACAGAAAGCTTCAGATCTCTCATTTCAAGATGATGTCGATGATCCCTATCGGGGACTTGGGCCGGTAGTGTTTGTCAGTGTCAACCTCTTCTATTTCCTGAAATTGTATGAAAAAGACAGCGCTTAACAAATGGAGCATCAAGAAACAAACAAGGTACCACTAACAACTGGAACTTTCTGTTGATAAGCACTCTTCTGTATGCAGTAAAACAGGAATACTTGATGGCAATATAGCCAGTGAATATCTATTGATAATTCAGAAACACATTTGTCACATCATAGAGCATAATTACAGTCTATAAGAATTTCACAGAAAATTTCTCAAAATTTTGCAGGAATGAAGGCAATCCTTTTTATTATCAAGTTAGTGGAGAAATTTTGGAGCACAAAAAATTGGTAAGCTTAACTACATAAATTACTACACATTTTTGCTCCACTAAGAGATATAACGAATGAACTGCAGCAGAGTAGAAATAGGAGGCACAAATATATAACTGCATTCCTACAATGTCTGAGGTGGCCAGAACAAGCAGTGGATTATCACTAATATTGATGCAGCAAGGAGATGATGATGGCAAGACTTGACAAACACTAATATGTTAATATATATATATATATATATATATATATATATATACTATTTCTTTGTTATCTTTTGTAATGCCCACTAGGAAAAATTTAGTCTTTTTCTATTTTGTAAATAGACGTCTACTAGGGACATTTTTGCCTTTTTTTTTTTTTTCTTTTGTTATTTTGACATTTATAAAGGGGCAAGAGGGTCCAACCCATAGAGTCGATGGGACCCTCCCCCAAATGTGACCATTGGGAGCTCTCAACGACTCTACGGGAGCCCACCTTCATCCTATAAAGTGTATAAAAGGGGCTTTT
The DNA here is from genome assembly GCF_984573655.1 of Nuphar pumila. Lineage (NCBI taxonomy): Eukaryota > Viridiplantae > Streptophyta > Magnoliopsida > Nymphaeales > Nymphaeaceae > Nuphar > Nuphar pumila. The sequence continues at coordinate 80,996,853 of NC_143263.1, read as the reverse complement.
TGCCCCCCCCTCTCTTCAATGTTTTTCATAGCATTTCAATACAATATTTTTATATTTCAAGCTCTCTCTCACATTATGTGTGTTTGGTGCCTAGCCTTTTGTGGCTTATTGTATTTTGTTCATTAGTGGCTTCTTGTTTTTGTGTTTGTGCATTAATTGTAGTCATTTTGTGACATTGTCATTTGCACTAGTATTTCATTACATGGTATCAGAGCCCCCAGGTGATTGAACACTTTTTAGACTTTATTTTATTTTATTTTTGTGTGCTTACATTTTACACACTCATTGTTATCCTCTTTCCTTCTTCTCTTCTATAATGGTGGAAAAGGATGCAAAGATTGATCTCTCGTTCAAATTGAATGAGACTAACTATAGGATGTGGGTGGCCGTCATGGAAAACAACCTCAAAGGTAAGAAACTTTGAGGATTTGTATGTAACATGGTTCCGGAACCTCAACTAAAAGCTCACCAAGAAAGAAGGACATGAGAAAAAGACTTGAATGAAAAAAAAAACAAAAGCCATTGATAAATATCAATCCAAAATTGAAGATTGGGAAAGTAACCATGTCAAAATATTAGCATGCTTCATGAACAATGTGGAACTCAAAATTTGTAATAATCTAGCCAAATTCAAGAGGGCAAATGAAACATGGTTCTTCATGAAAGGTATGTATACTCAAATAGATCTTGCTAGACATTTCTTTTTAAAAGAAAATGTGAGAGCAACCAAACAAAGAGATATGAGTATTAGAGACTACTATAACACTTTATCTCCTCTATGGGATGAATTTGTTCTCTTTGAAGACCAATGAGAAGGAAGTGCTATTTGTAATGAAGTATGTGAAAATATAAAGAATGCTTAATGCATTCACAATGTCCTACAATGGACAAGAGTAAGAGAGAGATATAAGAGAGAAGTCCACTCTGGGATAATACAAACAAGCCTTAAGAAAGGCAACAACTAAAAATAATAATGCTCTTATTGAAATGGAGCTCAAGAGCTTGAAGAATATAAGGGGAAAGACCCCTATTTATACAAGTGAGGAAGGGCAAAAAAGGAGAGCCAATGGGAGCTCCCCATAGGGACGTTGGGAGCCCCCAACTGTCCTTATGTGGGACCTCCAATGGTAGCTAAAATGAAAAAGAAAAAAATAAAAAATAAAAAAATAAAATAGAATATGATAAGTTAAAAAAGTATTTGACAAGAAATAGTTGTTTCTAAAATAACTATGTAAAAAGACGATAATACCCTTATCGGGTATTTCACACACACACACATATGTTGTGTGTGTGAGTGAGTGAGTACATATATTTTAACACCCCCCCTCAAACTTTACGGGGAGATATCGAAAGTTTGCCAAGTAGGAAAATAAAACGGGGAGTAAGAAGGGCTTTAGTAAAGAAGTCCGCCTGTTGATATTCATATGTGACATATGGCAGGGTGACTGTCCCTCTCAGATGTTCATCATGAACATAGTGGTAGTCTATCTCGATGTGCTTGGTGCGCTCATGGAAGGTGTGATTGTTGGTGATATAAATGACACTTTTGTTGTCGCAACACAACTTTGAAGGTCTAGAGATGTCTACACCCATATCTTTGAGAAGACTTCGTATCCGTACAAGTTCCATTGTCGTAGTTGTCATAGACCTGTATTCAGCTTCAGTAGAGGATAGCGAGACTTTCTATTGCTTCTTGCATCTTCAGGCAATTAAAGAATCTCCTAAGAATACACAAAGACCAACCAGTAGTTGAGATTCTATCATTAGGGTTACCTCCCCAATCTGCATTAGTATAAGCAAGTAAATTTAAGGAAGAAGTTGATAAAAATGGCCCTTTAGTGATGGTATTTTTTATGTATCTGACAATCTTAAAATAACACTCATATGCACAGTTGTAGGAGCATGCTAAAACTGGCTAGCAGAGTGAACAACATACGCAATGTCTGGTCTGGTAATGGTCAGATATGTGAGAGAACCAATAAGTTGTCTGTAAGGTGTGGGATGTTCTAAAAGAACACCATCCTCCGGCCTTAATTTAGCATTGATCACTTCAGGAGTCTCCACCCTCTTGTCATCCGAAATCCCAGATTTGGAACATATATTTGCAGCAAGGTTCATTTGCGAAAGTATATAACCTCTTGGAGAGTATGCAACTTCATATCTTAGGAATTTTAAGTCAAACATATCAAAGTTATCTTTTAACATATTTTTAACATTGCAAATACCAACTTGATCATTTCCTGTAATAATCATATCATCAACATACAGTAAAAGCACAATAATAATAGATCTTGCATTTTTAACAAAGAGAACAGTGTCAGTGTAGCATGAGCGAAAACTTAGATTAATCATGACATTACTAAATCTATCATACCAAGCCTTGGGAGCTTGCTTAGGACCATATAATGCTTTTAAGAGTTTGACCTTGTCCAACATTATATCCCGGCAAAGGATCCATATAAACTTCTTCATTTAGTTTTTCATTAAGGAAGACATTTTTAACATCTAATTGATATATAGGCCATTTTTTTTGTTGATGCTACAACTATTAATGTTCTAACACTAGTCATTCTAGCTACAGGGGCAAAGGTTTCTTCATAGTCAATACCATATTCTTGTTAATATCTCTTAGCTACTAATCTTGTCTTATATCGTTCCAAGGAACTATCACTTTTAGTCTTAACTTTAAAAGCACACCGGCATTAATAGGTTTTTTGTTTGGAGGAAGATCAACTATTTTCCAAGTGTTGGCCCTTTTTAGAGCATATAGTTCTATATTCATAGTTTCAATCCAATGTGGAACATTTTTTGCTTGATTACAATAAGTTGGTTCATGATATGAGTGTAAAGTTATGAGACAAGCCCTATAGTTAGGTGTAAGTGATTCATATGACACAAACCTATTGGGTGGAATGGATTCTTTATTAGATCGCCTAAGAGGGGCTTCTTCCGAAGATTCATTAATTTGAGAAATTTTTTCCAAAGCACTAATAGGTCTTTCCTGTTCACACCGGGTATAAACGTGGAGATCGTTATCAATGATATCACCATTACTTAGTGATGTTTCAATATTCCATACATCATGTGTCCCCATACATCTGAATGCACAATTTCAAAAGGCTTAGTTGAAAACATAGATCTTGAGCCAAAAGGTAAGCTTCTCATTTTTCCCAGAATACAATCATTACAACTGAAATTTTATTTACACAATGTTTTAGCAAAATGAATATGAGAAAGCTTGTCAATATTTGGATGCCCAAGGCATTTATGCCAAACATTTATATCTTTATGTTGGGCAATGTTACAAAAAGAGGTTTTGAGAACTTGAAGAGACTCCATAAAATAGAGGTCACCCTTCCTAGAGCCTTCCCCAATCAACTTTCCGGACTGACGATCCTGTATCCAACATTTATGTGATGAGAATTTTATATCACATCCAAGATCCAAAAGTTGAGAGACGGAAAGCAAGTTCAAATTTAATTTTGGAATAAATCTAACTTTGGGAACAAAAAAATCTTGTTTTTCAAAATCTCCAATTCCTTTAATTTCAAGAGAAGCCCCATCCACAATAAAGACAAAGGATGGTGAGGGTTTTTTAGAATAGTTGGTCAGTGTAAAAGCATTTGGAGTCATATGAAAGGATGCACCTGAGTCTAATAGCCAAAGAATTTTACCTGGAGGAGAAAAAGAGGACGCAGCGGCTCCAGAAATAGATCCCTTGAGGAGTGGTTGAAGAGCTTCAATAATTTGATTTATAGATAGATTGGCATTGTTGGAGGAAAGCAGCGTCTCCTCTCTAAAGGTTGTCGACATTGCCACCATCTTTTTTCACTTGGGATATACGGGTTTTATGTGCCCTGGTTCTTTACAAAAATGACACACGATTTTACTATAGTCTCTTCTTCCATATTGTTCGTTACTTTCTCTTCCTCCTTGATTCTTGTTGAAGTGGAGAGGTTTATAAGGTTTAGCATTGCTCCCCAGTCTAGATACAGCATAAGCTCCCTCATCCCCGTTTTTAGAGGGGACGACCAACACATTTTGATTGGTTTTATTCATTCCCAATTTAGTTTCTTCTCCACTTAATTTGGTAAGAACATCTTCTAAAGGTGAAGAAGAAAAAGAAGATAAAAGAGAGGATCTAGATTGTTCAAATTCGGGTCTAAGCCCATTTAAGAAATTAAAAAAGTGATCCTCTTCAACTTGTTTTTGCCTTAGTTCGATTGCCTTTCCACTCCATTTAGATTCGAGGATAGCAAGTTCATCCCATATAGTAGATAATTCGACAAATACTCTCTAAACGACATCTCTCCTGCTTGTAGAGTCAAAGCCTTCTTTTGGAGGTAATACTTATGGGACAAGTCTCTTGACGTATATATTCGTTCAAGATACTCCCATAATTGATATGCTTTCTTGAATTTCAATATATTGGCATTAATCTTGGTTTCTACCGAAGAGAAAAACCATGAAAGAATTTTGAAGTTTTTCATCTCCCACTCTTCATGCCTTTTATTGTATTCTTCAAACGCTTTTTCTCTTTCTTCACCGTCAAGGACCTTAATCTCTCCTCTCTTAATGATAGTAATTTTCAGTTCGGGTTTGGGAATAGTTCCTTGAACATATCCCCAAATACCCTTACCTTTGATATGAGCCGCCATATTTCCGGCCCATACATGATAATTAGATCCATTTAATTTGAAGCCAAGAGAGAAGTGAGAGTCATTTTTGCCCATTAGAGAGAAGAAAAAGAGAAAGAGATGCGTACCACAATGAGATATAAGGTCCTACTAGAGGTAGGATGCTTCTAAAATATTGAATGAAGAAACGAGTCTTCACCCCAATCACCCAAACTTGATGGCACACTTTTCGAGGCACCCAATAGAGAGAACAAAACACACGATCTTCTTTTCTCTCAACCAAGCTCCGATACCATGTAAAAATATCTTTAAAGATGTGCACTATAAGCACAAGCTCCACGAAGAGATACGTGTACAAAGACACACCAAGAACACTTGAATAAAAGGTACACAAAGATACAAAGAGAACACTTGAAATGCAAAAAATTGAATCTATTGAGCAAAGGTGAGCACAAAGTCTCCCAAAAGAATGAATACAATTAGAGGGGACACACCCCTATTTATAATACAAGAGGAGACCAAAAGGAGGGGCTCCTACTAGACGTTGGAGCCCCTCCAACGGTTAGAAATCTAACCATTGGAGGGGGGTCCAACGACTCCCCCTCCTTTGATTTTTAGTCAAAAAGGTGAAAAAGAAAAGAACGAAAAAGGAAGAAAGAAAATGTAGAAAAGTTACATGCACATTCACAAGGGTGAATATGCGTAAAATGAGAAATGACAGAAAGGCCCCTAGGGCAAAATATATATATATATATATATATAAAGTAGATACATATGCATATATACAATATATATGCATATGTATCCCTCTCTCTCTATATATAAATATATGAATACATGATATAATTTAACAATATCAACCCAAACGTTTCGAGTGTTCAGGAATGCTGAGGCAAGAACAAATGTCTATATTGTTGAAGCACATTAAACTAATTTTGTAGCAGCACATCTTGGAAGATGTTTTGGCTCAATCACAGGAAATACAGGTAGAGCCTACATTTTCAGTTTCAGGATAAAAAACAAAGACAAGCACTAAACCTAAAGAGAAAAACCAACCAGGATTAATCACTTGGAACCCAGAAGTACAAGGTTGACAAAGAATCTAACAACCAAGGCATGTTGTGTTAGCAAACTGCTGCATGTGGAAAGGTACATATAAGACTAGTCATTTTGAAGAACTATATTGACTATAAATTGAAAAGGAGAAAAAAAGTTAAAATCATGCCAAATTACACATGAAGATGAAATATAATATTAGTTAAGAGCCCAGAAATTCCAACCAAACAAACAAAAGAACGTACAAATGAAAAGGCACACATAGCCTTGTTGGAAACAGCAGTAAATCCTGGTACCTGAACAATGTCCTCTCCCTTTATGACCCTCCCAAACACAATAAGTTTATCATTTAAATCAGGGATAGGCGCTGTTGTGATATAAAGTTCAAAGCCCTTATCATCTCTTGTAGCCTTTGAAGTACCAAGCATAAACGCCTCATGCTTCGGACTGGATTACATCATAAGCTCGTCAATTAGATAACATAAATGCAACCTAACCATAATATTCAAAACCTAACCAGAATTGTAGTTTCTAAAAGAATGATGGCTATCCAGATAATTCATTTTTGAAGTAGTAAATGCAGACAGATAATGCCAATTTCACAGACCTTGTGTCAAGTTGACCCTGAAGTTTCCCTCCAAAAGTCCAATCATCTGCAGCTCCAACTTGATTTGCATTCCCTCCTTGAATCACATAGTTTTTTACCACACGATGAAAAAGCATTCCTCTGAAGTAGCCCTTCTGACTGCAAAATGTAATTATCAGTTTCTTCCAAAAGAAGAAATAAATTCAGCTAAAGGAGAAAGGAAAAATATCCATCACTGCAATGAATATGAAAAAGTCCAAATGCAACAAATAAAGTACCTTACTTATGTAATGAAATGGTGGTCTTCAACAAATGCACAAATAACTCACATACAAGTGTTTATTGGAGACACTACAAGCATGACCCTTGAAAGGGTATAAAAGGAAGAACACTTGAAAAATAATAATACTTTATTCATGAACAAAATGCTTAAGAAGCATTGTTGTTTACATTGAAGGGGTTCACCCCTATATATACAAAAAAGTGGAAGAGAGAGGAGAGCTCATTCTGAGCTCTCCAAAAGAGACGTTGGATTCCAACGACTCTTAATATAGTTGTTGGACTACAGTCCAACAACATTTATTATTATAGCTGTTGGACTATAGTCCAACAACATTTATTATAGCTCTTGGACTACAGTCCAACAGCTATTTGCACAGTCAAGTTCCTGTTCCAACAGGAACTTGACTGGATCAAATATCTAGTTTCTATTGAACTAGATGCTAAAAAAGAAAATAAAGAAAAATAATAAAAGAAAATAATAAAAGAAAATATAATAATATTAAATAATATATATATATATATATATATATATATGTAATGAAATGGTGGTCTTCAACAAATGCACAAACAAGTGTCTATTGGAGACACTACAAGCATGACCCTTGAAAGGGTATAAAAGGAAGAACACTTGAAAAATAAATAATACTTTATTCATGAACAAAATGCTTAAGAAGCATGGTGCTTTACATTGAAGGGGTTCACCCCTATATATACAAAAAAGTGGAAGAGAGAGGAGAGCTCATTTTGAGCTCTCCAAAAGAGACGTTGGATTCCAACGTCTCTTAATATAGCTGTTGGACTACCGTCCAACAGCATTTATTATTATAGTTGTTGGACTATAGTTGGATCAAATATCTAGTTTCTATTGAACTAGATGCTAAAAAAGAAAATAAAGAAAAATAGAAAAATAAAATAATAAAAGAAAATATAATAATATTAAATAATATATATATATTACAGTTTACATGGCAGATATATTACACTCCCCCTCAAACTTACGGTACAATGAGCGAAAGTTTGTCTAAGAGGAAGTGAAATCGGGGAGCAGCGAGAGGCTTGGTGAAGAAGTCTGCTAATTGATATTCTGATGTAACATATGGCAGATCAATGGTTCCATGTAAGTATTCCTCTCTGACATAGTGACAGTCCATCTCAATGTGTTTAGTACGCTCATGGAATGTCCGGTTGCTTGCAATGTAGATCGCACTTTTGTTGTCACAACACATCTTTGCAGCTTGCGTTGCTTTAGCTCCCATATCCGCTACCAATCGTCTAAGCCAAACAACCTCCATAGTGGTGGTTGCCATGACTCCGTATTCAGCTTCGGTGGAGGAAAGAGAGACTTTTTGCTGCTTCTTGCACCTCCACGAAATTAAGGTTTCACCTAGGAACACACAAAAACCAGTAGTTGAGTGTCTATTATTGGGATCACCTCCCCAGTCAGCATCAGTATATGCAATTAAATTTAATGAAGATGAAGCAGACAAGAAGAGTCCTCGTGAAAGAGAGGATTTTAAGTATCTAATAATACGCAAAATCGCTCCCATGTGCACGGAGGTGGGAGCATGCTGAAACTGACTGATTGTATGAACCGCATGAGTTATATCTGGCCTAGTAATGGAAAGATAAGAAAGAGCTCCAACAAGCTGTCTATAAGGAGTAGGATCATCAAGAAGTTCTCCATCATCAATTTTCATTTTAACATTGACAACTTCTGGAGTGTCTACTTTCTTATCATCTGTAATGCCAGACCTGGAAACGATATCAAGAGCAAATTTAGATTGAGATATCAAATACCCCCGAGGGGAATAAGCAACTTCAATGCCTAAAAAATATCTTAATAAACCTAAGTCAGTCATTTCAAAGTGAGTTTTAAGAAGAGATTTGATATTTGCAACTCCCTGTTTGTCGCCTCCAGTGATGATCATATCGTCCACATAGAGAAGAAGAATAATGATGCCTGCATCAGATTTCTTAACAAACAAAGCAGTGTCAGTTAAACAAGGTTGAAAACCAATATCAAGCATAACATGACTAAATCGGTCATACCAGGCTTTTGGAGCCTGTTTAAGACCATAAAGAGCTTTTTCTAGACGAAGAGCTTTACCCTTAGGGATACTAATACCAGGTGGGGCTTCCATGTATACTTCTTCAACGAGATTCCCATTCAGGAAAGCATTTTTGACATCTAATTGAAAGATAGGCCATGTTCTAATGGACGCCAAGGCTATTAAAGTTCTAACAGTGGTCATACGGGCCACAGGAGCAAATGTTTCTTCATAATCGATGTCATACTCTTGGGCATATCCTTTTGCTACTAAACGGGTCTTATATCTTTCCAGGGTCCCATCACTTTTGGTTTTGACTTTGTATACCCATCTACAACCTATAGGTTTCTTACCCGGAGGAATATCTTGTATCGTCCAAGTATTGGCCTTTTCTAGTGCATCCAATTCTATTTTCATGGCTTCTATCCATTCTATATGATTTTTTGCTTGAGAATAGGATGATGGTTCAACATATGATTGTATTAATGCAATGGCGGCCCTATACGTGGGTGAAAAAGATTCATAAGACACAAATTTTTCTGGAGGTTTAGAGATTCTAGACGTTCTTCTAGGTGAGACTTCAGAGTATTTTTGTAATGCACATGGAAGATTTTGCTCTCTACGTCTTGAATATTGTAGACTAACATCCCTATGGATTTGCTCTTCATTATCATCATTTTCAACAACAATAGGACTTTGATCATTGTCAAGGTCACATCCAACATCACATTCATTGGATTTTGAAGTTGGATCAATTAAAAACGAGTATTCAGTGACATCCTTGGATTTTTCAAATTTAAAGAAGCTTTCTTTTTCCAAAAAAGATACATTTCTTGACACATATAATTTGTCATTTTGAAAATCGAAACACCTGTAGCCTTTTTTATTATCAGCATATCCTAAAAAGGCACATAGGATTGCACGAGGAGAGAGTTTGTCATTTCTGTTGGTGAAAACAAAACATTTGCATCCAAAGACTCTTAATCTAGAATAATCTGGAGTTAAATTAACAAGTTTTTCTATTGGAGTTGTATTCTTTAATGAGGAAGATGGCATCCTATTAATGAGGTAGGTGGCAGTTAGGACCGCTTCAGCCCAAAAACTTTTTGGAACTTGATTTGCAATTAGCAATGTCCTAGTAGTTTCCATAATGTGCCGATGTTTGCATTCGGCTAGGCCATTCTGTTGTGGAGTGTGTGGACATGATCTTTGATGTGTAATACCATGTAAATTGAGATAGTCTTTGAATTCGTTGGACATAAATTCTCCCCCTGAATCAGTGCGAAAAACAGAAATATCATTTTGAAACTTATTTTTAACCATTTTATAAAATATTTGGAAGTTAGCAAAGACATCAGATTTATGTTTAAGAAAATAAATCCAAGTATGTCTAGAAAAGTCATCAACAAAAATGACATAATATGTATAACCACCTTTGGAAATAACTGGTGCAGGGCCCCAAACATCCGAATGTATTAACTCAAGTGGTCGTGAGGAAACAAAAGTTCTACTAAGAAATGGTAACCTTTTCATTTTGCCAAGAATGCAGTCTTTACAAGAAAAATTTTCAGAATTACAAAATTTTTCCAAACTTGGAAAATATTGAATTTTAGACATATGAGGATGGCCAAGCCTTTTGTGCCATAAATCCAATTCTAATTTCTGAATATTATAACAAAATGCATTCTTGGGTAATTCCAAAAATTCCATGTAATAAAGTCCTCCTTCTCTATGGCCTTCCCCAATCAGCTTCCCTGACTGGCGATCCTGTACCCAACAACCATGAGAAGAGGAGATATTACATCCATAATCAGATATTTGCGAGACAGATAAGAGATTCAAATTAAGTTTAGGGATATATCTAACTTCTGGGATAAAAAATCTTTTGGATTTTTGAAGATTTTCAAAACATCTTATTCCTTTTACTTCAAGAGATGTGCCATCGGCTGTAAAAACCTTTGACACACTTGAGTTATTTTTAAGACATTCGGATAGACTATTAACATTTGGGGTCATATGAAAAGAAGCACCAGAATCTAAAAGCCAAGGAAAGTTACCTGGACCGGAGAAAGATGCAATTGCCGCTCCAGTTGAGGCTTCGGTTGAGGAGGATACCCCTTTGAGAAGAGGTTGAAGGATTTCCATCAGTTGAGCCATAGACACAGGTGCATCTTGATCTTTTGACTCAGATTCAACAGATGCAACTCTTTTTTCTTCTCTTCTTTTTAACTTTGGACATTGAGGCCTATAGTAACCCGGTTCATGACAATGATGACAAATAACTTTTCTTTTATCAAAGTCGCCGTTTTGCCTTCCAAAATGAGGCGGCTTGTAAGTACGAGTATGATTCCCCGGTCTAGATACAGCTAAAACAGAGTCATCATCAACTTTTGGAGTACTTTTTCTAAGTCTATTTTCCTCCATAATGAGCTCTTCTATAGTATCAACAATAGAAGGAATTTTTCCACGATGTAAAAGGGTCGATTTGGTGGATTCAAACTCCGGCCTTAGACCATTCACAAATTGATAGAAATGTTCCATATCGAGTTGCCTTTGGCGAAGCTCGATGTCTTCGGCACAATGCCATTTGGGCTCAAGAAGAGCCAACTCTTCCCAAAGTTCGGACAACTCATTATAATATTCTCGAATAGTTTTATCTTTTTGAGTCATTGTCCGAACTTTATCTTGTAAATTACATACATGTGCAATATCTTTAAGGGAATACATGTTTTTGAGGTATTCCCAAGCCTTATCGGCATGCTCAAACTTAGCTAGACTAGAGCATTTTTTAATGTCTATGCTATTGATGAGCCATGACATAATTTTTGCATGCCCTATCCTCCATTCTTTCCATTTCTTTTCATAAGTGGCTAACGCCTTACTCTTCTCTTCTTCCGCTAGAGGAACCTCTTTATTACCCTCTTTCTTGGTAAGAGATAGTTTAGGTTTCAAATCGGAACCATCCACTATACCCCATAAACCTTTTCCCAAATGTGGTGCTTCATAATCGAAGCCCACATTACATAGTTAGTATCATTTAGCTTCATAGAAATGATGGTGATCTTATTATTGTCATCCATCTTTTCCAAGGGTAAGAGAGGAATAAATAGGAGGAGAGAGAGAAAAAAATAAAAAGAAAAGAAAAAGAGTAGACAAAGGAATAAGAGAGGATACAAAACCAAAATTTTTTGTAGCACAAGTTCGCCTTTCTTCAAACAAATCTTCTTGAGCCAAGAACAAGGTGATGAAACACCTTTTGTAAATGTGGCACGAAAATCGAGGCGGAAGCACTTCAAGATCTAAGGATTTCGTAGCTCTGATACCATGTAATGAAATGGTGGTCTTCAACAAATGCACAAATAACTCACAAACAAGTGTCTATTGGAGACACTACAAGCATGACCCTTGAAAGGGTATAAAAGGAAGAACACTTGAAAAATAAATAATACTTTATTCATGAACAAAATGCTTAAGAAGCATTGTTGTTTACATTGAAGGGGTTCACCCCTATATATACAAAAAAGTGGAAGAGAGAGGAGAGCTCATTTTGAGCTCTCCAAAAGAGACATTGGATTCCAACGTCTCTTAATATAGCCGTTGGACTACAGTCCAACAACATTTATTATTATAGCTGTTGGACTATAGTCCAACAGCATTTATTATAGCTCTTGGACTACAGTCCAACAGCTATTTGCACAGTCAAGTTCTTTCTATTGAACTAGATGCTAAAAAAGAAAATAAAGAAAAATAAAAAAAGAAAATAATAAAAGAAAATATAATAATATTAAATAATATATATATATATATTACAGTTTACATTTTAACAACTTAAGCACCCATTGACTTTAACAATAGAACTTTTATGAAAAAAGTGATCATTAAAACAAACAGAAAATTAGGCTTGCCATTACCACCAAATAAGCCATCAACTATCGCAAACCACAATTGAACCAACAAATTAGACTAAATTTTGCAGTCTATGCAATGACGTCGAAAGTGAGCCTGAAATAACAGGGATTATTTTCAGTTCCAGTACTAATCCTCCCTCATATTTGAATGGGTTCAGTTTCGATCTCTTGGTTTGTTAAGTTTCTATGGGAAAAACAATTTGAGTTCTGGTTCTTGTATCTATGGTTGCCTCACTGCCTTAAGGTTGTTTTGGTACTCATAGGGCACTTACAATTTGGTTTTTGAATTGTATGCACATTGGAAATTACACTTTCCTTTCAGATAATCAAGCTGCTTTAGGGTAAACTCTCTTTTAACAAGTACTGCCTCCACAACTATAACAGTAGCTTCTCTAGCTTCCACTTATTTCCTGGCATTCTAACTTAGTGGCTCCACAGATCATCAGAATATCATGATTATCAAAATTATTATCAAGATATGTTTCCCGTCCATGTGGACTAGGGCCATGAGAGTCCTGTTTCTCCATTCCTTTACATTTAGGGCATGTTCGGTAACGTCTTATGATATTCAAATTCTCATGCAAATGGGAGAGTCGCTCATTTGCACAAGCAACCAAACATCAAAAAGTGAGCTATGAGAAATGGACTCTCATTTGCCTTTGCAAATGAGTCATTTTCTCATTTATGTGAGATTCAGAATCATATAAGACCTCATGTGATTCTGAATTATGACTCCAAATCAAATTTGATTTGAAGTCATATGGGGCCCAGCAAAACCAAACATACCCTTAAGGTCTTAGAATCCTCCACGTCACCCCTCTGTATCTCCCTCCAAGTCCTTATTTGTCTTGAATTCCTTCAGCTGGTCTCAAATTTAACCTTCTGCATGTCTTGTAAGAGTGTTGAAAACAGATTGTCAGACCATCTGAAAGAAATTTCTTGGTGTTGGTCTTTGTCCAGGCTACTCCTAAGATCTGTTTGAACATATGAATATGTTAGCATGCCACCTTTTGTTACTCAAGATTGTCAACGAAAAATATACATCTCAGCAATATGCACTTTCTTGCTGCTTCTTTATCAACAATAACACGACATTGAGTATTGCTCAAGACCCAATGCTTTGCACGGTACAAAGTATCATTTGTATTTATTTTAGCAGTTATGGTGTAGGAAACACTTTGTGATTCCAAAGATTTCAAAACATGTTGATTGACATAAAAAAAAAGAGTCAAATAGTTTATCAAAAAGTACCATTTATAAGCAGCAAACTATATGTTTATTTAAATAGTAAAAACAATTCATATTGTAATTGTAATATTATAATAACAAAAACACTTATAATAAATAATAATAAATCAATGTGTGGTAGCAATCAACTTGATGAACTGTTTATCAAGAAGTACCATTTCTAAGCAGCAAACTATATGTTTATTTAAATAGTAACAACAATTCATATTGTAATTGTTATATTATAATAACAAAAACACTTATAATAAATAATAATAAATCGATGTGTGGTAGCAATCAACTTGATGAACTGTTTACCATCAATAAGGGACATAATATCTGAATCATGATAAATCGCCTAAGTGAGGTGAAACGATAAGTGCAGACTTGCACCACTGATAAAGTTGATAGAGACAAAAACCAGAATGCACTACAGACTTTGTGACGACAAAAGTAGCAGAGCCCTTTCCATCCATCTTAAGACTTGGAAGGATTTGCTGCTATTCATAATGATAAGTGACTCTATAGTTGACTACAAGCTTCAAAAAAAACCTTGAAAGCTCACTTTGGATGCGTGAAACCTCATACTTCTTTCACACTTCTGTAACTTTACGGGAAGCTGGCTTCCCCCAGATGAAATTGAACTTGCCGATGTTGAAATGTGCATTTCATGTAAAAAAACTGTTTTCCTTTCTAAAAATTATTTTTTATTGTAAAACCTACATATGTTGGTATTTTTTGGAAAAAAGCCTAGGGGCCATTGTTACACCCACACTCAAGGCAAGCTACTTCCCCTTGAAAGGGATGCCCAAGAGGGAAAATGCTGTTAAAATTGTAAATATATGTATTGTTGAGAATAGGTGGTTTTAAGTTTAAGCCTTCTTAAATTAGAGGTTATTTGAAATTTTATTTAATAATGGAGTTAGATGTAATTTATTCTTTTTGGCCTCTCTCTATTTAACATAGAGAGTAGCTGCCCTAATTGAATTAACGAGTTCTATTATTGTGCAGCCATCCCTCTCTCTCTCTCTCCACCTAGGGTTCGGTGCATCTCTTCTATTCTTGAACATGGTATCAAATCTTATGATCTCAGGAGCGTGATCGATCGTGATCAATCTGCAATCGATCTACACCAACGGGGAAAAAAATTTTATTGGAACCAGGTGTGTATTGTTTTTTTTTCGTGAGATCTGATAACAGATCTGGTGTCTGACTATGGTCATGACCCAGATCTGTCATCAGATCTAAGGGGCATCGTGGGTGTGTGTCTTCAGGTCTGGCAGCCGTAACCCTTGAGCCCTTGAGTTCCACCTGCCGTGATTTTTGGGTTTGGCAGCTGATAACAGATTGTATGTGCTGCTATTTGTGATCGAGATGTGCTGCTGCCGTGATTTTTTATCGTGTCCCTTGAAGAAATGAGCTTCCTTTTTTAGCTGTCGTGATTTACAACATCTGTCAATATGATTTCAGCAGCAGCTGTCGTGATTTCAGCATCTGCCGTGATTACCTGCTGGGTCGTGAATTTTTTTTTCCATGCTGTCGTGATTTGTTTTTCATGCTATGAAAGAAGCATGTTAGTTTCAGTTGTGCTCATGTCGTGGAAGCAGCAAACGTGAGTCTCTGCTGTGTTGAAAATTATCCTGTTTGTGTGGAAGTTTTTTTATGACTGTCGTTCTGTCGTGGAAACAGCAAGCGTGTTTCTCTGCTGTGTTGAAAAATATCCTGTTTATGTGAAAGTTTTTTTTTATTGTCGTGGGATTCTGTGTTGAGTATAGATGTTGGTCGTAGTTTCTGGCTGATGCGTGATTGTCACACACGCTATTTTATGTGCTGCTTGAAGCTTGTCAAGATTTTATCTCTGGTGTGGTTGTTGGGATTATAAAACCTGCTATTCAAGTGGGTAAATCTGATTTTTTTTTTGCTGAAATAGAATTAAATATTCAGTATGGGTGAAACTTCGAAATGTGATTCCAAAATTGAACATATTGGAGAGTATAAGGCTTTTGCCAATCCCTTCTCGTACAGCTCTTCTGTAAGGTTGAATGAAACTAATTATGCCAGGTGGTCCAGAACTTTTATGATGTCGGTGTCTGGACATCGTAGAAAACACATTTTGTTGGAAGACGAATGAAAAGGTGGAAAAATATGTTACTTGGGATGAAGATAATGACATAGTTATGTCATGGATCATGAATAGTGTTGAAACCCATATTGCAGATGGTTTAATTTACTATAATACAGCCAAACAGATGTGGGACAATCTTCGAGATACGTATTCACAAGAGACTAATGTCAGTCGTATCCTGCAAGTCGAACAGGAGATATATAATTTACAACAGGGAGATCAAACCTTGGCCCAGTACTATGCATAAGTAAAAGCTGCGTTTGAAAGACTCAATGCTCACAGGCCTCTTTGTTGTTCGAAGCAGAAGGATTATCAAGAACAGACTATGGTTGCTCGGTTTCTTACAGGCTTATCTTCAGAATTCTCTGTTGCAAAAGTCCAAATGTTGACTGGATCAGATGTACTCACTCTTGCTGATGCATACAACCGCCTGAGTAGACTTGCGATCTCTCTTCCACAATCATAGCCTGTGACCCAGTCATCTGCTCTAGTTGTCTCCTCTGGTTATGGGCGTGGAAATATTCAGAATATCAGAGGACGAGGTCGTGGACGAGGTATGGGAGGCAGAGGAAAGCTTTAATGTACATTCTATGGAAAATCTAGACATTTAGAAGATCGTTGCTGGGATAAACATGGTCGGCCAACCTCTTCTTCTTCAAAGTCATATGTTCCTAAAGCAAATGTTACTACTCTCGAGGCAACAAATGTACATAATAATATCTCTGCAAGTGACAGTATCACCCTCAGTCGTGCTGAATATGATGAGCTGATAGCTCCTCGCCAGTTCCACTCCTCCTCTAGCTGGTGTTGCCTACTCAACAGGAAATCATCTTTATCCGACTGACAGTAAGTGGATTATTGACTCTGGTGCATCCAGACACTTGTGTGGAAATTCACTTGTTTTTTCAGATCTAAAGGATATTATTGTTCATCGAGGAGTCTCATTAGCTGATGGGAGTTCCTCCCCGGTTGTTGGTCAGGGAAATATTTCTATATCCTCCTCCTTACAGTTGAAAAATGTTTTTCATGCTCCAAACTTTCCTCAAAGTTTACTCTTTGTTAGTTGCCTTACCAAAGAACAAAATTGTAGAGTAATATTTGATCCGATGGGTTGTCATTTTCAGGATTTGCTGACGGGGAAGAAGATTGGTGGAGGCTATGAAGAAAATGGAGTCTACTACCTACATCATCCAGTGGGTAATGTTCATGCTGCAGTGGAACGCTCATTCAGTCCTGTTCAGTGGCATCGTCGCCTTGGTCATCCTTCATTGTCAAAGCTTCGTTCGGTCTTTCCTCAAATTCCTTCCACTACATCATTTCAGTGTGAAGCATGTCAGTTGGGCAAGCATCATCGAAGTTCGTTCCCTTCGAGTCAGAGTCAGTCTAGTAATAAAGTTTTTGAACTTCTTCATGCAGATGTATGGGGTCCTAGTAAGATTCTTAATAGGACTCAGTGTCGTTAGTATCTTGTTATTGTTGATGATTTCTCTAAGTTGTCATGGGTGTTTTTAATAAAAGAACGATCTGAAGTTCCAAGTATTATCAAATCCTTAATTCTTGAAATAAAAACTCAGTTTGAATCTATTGTCAAGATTGTTGGCACTAATAATGCTCTTGAGTTTAAATCAAAAGGTCCGTTACAATTTTACAAAGATCATGGCATTCAACCCCAAACTTCTTGTACCTATTTATCTCAACAAAATGGGGTGGCTGAGCGAAAACATCGGCACCTGCTTGATGTTGCTCGGACCATTATGATTCAATCTAATGTTCCTGCGTTATACTGGGGTGATGCGATTACCACTGCTTGCTATCTGATCAACCGCATGCCTTCATCTTCTGTGGGTGATCAAATTCCATTACATATCCTAAAACCTAATGCCCTACTCTTTTCTTTCTCACCAAAAATATTTGGATGTGTTTGTTTATAGTTGTTCAAGCTTGGCCCTGACCGTGATAAATTAGTTGCTCAAGCTACAAAATGCATATTTATAGGTTATCCCCAAAATCAAAAGGGATATCGATGTTATGATCCTATTTCTCGCCGAGAGTATGTCACTGTGGATGTATCTTTCTTGGAATCCACTCCATATTACTCTAGTATCGGTTCCCCGCTGCAGGTTGATCCAGTTGAGTCTTTTTCATTACCTATACATCCTTTTCCTTTGGAATTTGTGCCCTCATTACCGAACCAAACTTCATCCTCTTCCAGATTTAATAATCCTCCATTGGTATATGTGTGTAGAGCTCCACCTCCGCAAGTGCCTTCATCTTCTTCTTCCCCTGAGGTAAGTTCTACTGACAATAGTGATCTTCATGATGATGATAACAGGCCTATTGCTCTACGCAAGGGGACACGACAATGTACCTTATATCCCATATCTCAGTTTGTCTCCGATGCCAGAATTGGAAATCAGATGAAAACTTTTATTTCAGCCTTATCTGCTGAAATTATTCCTCTAAACTATCAACAGGCAGAGCTTGATAACCGCTGGAAGCTGCCCATGCAAGAAGAAATGGATGCTTTAGTATCTCAGCATACATGGGATCTAGTTGATTCCCCAACAGATGCTGGCATTGTTGGATGTAAATGGGTATATACAATAAAGTACAAATCTAATGGTTCTATTGAAAGGTACAAGGCCAGATTAGTAGCAAAAGGGTATACTCAGACATATGGTATTGATTTCTTTGAAACCTTTTCTCCTGTTGCACGGATGGGTACCATTCGTCTTGTTCTCTCAGTAGCTGTTCAGCATGGTTGGAGCTTGTACCAATTAGATGTGAAAAATGCATTTCTATATGGGGATCTATCTGAGACTGTTTACATGCAACAACCTCCAGGATTCGAGGTTGAGGGGGAGTGTCAGAAGGTGTGTGGATTGAGAAAGGCGATTTATGGCTTGAAACAAAGTCCTCGTGCATGGTTTCAAAAGTTGTTTGAAGTGATGTCACGCTTTGGCTATGTCACACGGACTCGGCTAGGGAGGTGCCGCACTCGAGTCGACACGCCCCGACACGGGTGCGGACACGGGTGCGGCCTCGGACACGGCCTGGACTCGGTCAACGCAGAGTCGGACTCGGTCAACGAGTCCAGGCCGAGTCCGTCTTAATTTTGGACTCGGTCAACGTTGACCGAGTCCAAAAATGTCCATTTTTAATACAAAAAACAAAAAAAAAGAACTTTTTATATATTTTTTAAAAATATATATAGCATGAGTCTTAAACATTAGGCCCAGAAAAAAAAAATATTCTTAAATATTATCATTTAATTCTCTCTCTCAATCTTAAAAGCTAATAAATTCTCATCCACGAGTACCAACACTTTTCATCCACCAAGTTCTCTCTCTTATAAAAGCTAATAAATTCTCATCCACGAGTAGCAACACTTTCTCATCCACCGAGATCTCTCTCTCTCTTTTTCAAATCTAGCTTTGAAAAATTAAAAGCTTTTAATGCTTTTAATTAATGTTATGAATTTTAGCAAAAGATATTTAATGATTTACCAGAACATGCTTTTAGTTAATGCTTTTAATTAATACCTTGATGATGTTTTATTCCCATGGTAGCTAAGACTCGGCTGAGTCAATGATAAACTCAGCCTAGTTTGGTTCTAACCCAGTTATACTACTATTTTAAGTTTTAACTCAGTTAGTTTAGGATCTTAGACAACTTGGAAGAGTCACGAGCCGAGTCCAAAATTTATATAGACATATGCACACACTGGATATATATATAAATTTTTTTTTAAATATATATATATATATATATATATATATATATATATATATATATATATATATGGCCGAGTCCCCGTGTCCAAAATTTTTAAAATTGCGCCGCACCCGTGTCGCACCCGCACCCGCACCCGCACCCATGTGACATAGCGCTTTGGCTTTAATAGGTCAGTATCAGATCATACACTATTTATCAAGAAAACTAACTCTGGCATAGTTGTTATGGTGGTATATGTGGATGACATCATTCTTACAGGAGATGATATGAAAGCTATTGAAGCCACAAAGGCTCATCTTCAAAAACACTTTGTTACAAAAGACCTTAGTTCACTTAGATATTTTCTGGGTATAGAAGTTGCCAGGAGCCGTGAAGGGATGGTTTTGTCTCAACGGAAGTATGTTCTTGACTTATTAAAGGAAACGGGAATATTGAGAGCTAAACCAGCAAATATTCCCATGGACCATAAAGTTCAGTTGTTTGAAGAAGGGTCAAAACCGGTTGATAGCAAAAGCTATCGCTCCCTAGTAGAGAAGCTACTGTATGTAACTGTGACCAGGCTGGATATTGCTTTAGCAGTAAGCAAAGTTAGCCAATTTATGGACAAACCAACTGAGGTACACTGGAATGCAGCTATAATGATTCTCAGATATCTAAAATCTTCTCCTGGAAATGGGTTATTGTTTAGGAAAGGTGGAACTCTAGAGATAGTGGCCTATTCTGATGCTGACTATGCAGGATCTGTAGTGGATAGAAAATCTACCATAGGATTCTGTGTGTTTCTGGGAGACAACTTGATTTCTTGGAGAAGTAAGAAACAAAATGTGGTTTCTAAGTCGAGTGCAGAGTCAGAATATCGGGCTATGGCCCAAACAGCTGCTGAATTGATGTGGGTTCGTATTGTTCTTCATGATCTTCAGGTGAAGGTTTCCTCTCCTATGACCATGATGTGTGATAACAAGGCTGCAACATATATAGCGAACAATCATGTCTTTCATGAGAGAACAAAGCACATTGAGGTTGATTGCCACTATGTAAGAGATATGGTTCAAGCTGGTCATATCACTACCAAATATCTAAAGTCAGAAGACCAAGTTGCAGATATGTTTACAAAGCCTCTTGCTAAACCAAATTTCTCAAAATGTTGTGACAAGCTGAGCATGATTGATATCTATGCTCCAGCTTGAGGGGGAGTGTTGAGAATATGTGGTTTTAAGTTTAAGCCTTCTTAGATTAGAGGTTATTTGAAATTTTATTTAATAATGGACTTAGATGTAATTTATTCTTTTTGGCCTCTCTCTATTTAACATAGAGAGTAGCGGGCCTAATTGAGTTAACGAGTTCTATTATTGTGCAGTCGTCCCTCTCTCTCTCTCTCCCTCTCTTTCTCTCTCTCCACCTAGGGTTCGGTGCTTCTCTTCTATTCTTGAACATGTATTATGTACATACATAAATGTACATATATATAAATATATATATAACTCGTTAGTCTTTTTGGTTAAAAGCTAACTAGTCAAAAAAGTTGACTAGTCAACATTCAAACCAAAGAGACGTTGGGAGAGGCCCCAACGGACTGTTGGCTGTGTATAAATAGGGGATGACTCCCCTCCCTTTTGTATGCTTCTTGCATTATTCTACCTTCAATAAAATATTATTTTTTATTTGTTGTGTTAACTATATTTTGCTTCTTGCATCATACTTTTTATTCAATATATGGAATGTTGGTTTAGTAAGCAACGAAGTAGTGATGGGAGTGTAGTGAAGCTTGGTGAGCAAGAAATACCGGTGGATGATTGTTTCAAATATTTGGGATCTATCATTCAAAAGTATGGAGAAATTGATGGAGATGTAAATCATAGGATAAAGGTTAGGTGGATGAAATGAAAAAGTGCAACTGGAGTGTTGTGCGATCGTAGAATTCCATTGCGGTTGAAGGGAAAGTTTTATGGGACGACTATTAGGCCCGCTTTACTATATGGTACGGAATGTTGGGCTGCCAAGAGACATCATATTCAAAAAATGAGTGTAGCTGAGATGCGTATGCTTAGATGGATGTGTGGAAATATAATAAAAGATAAGATTCAGAACGAGGAGATATGTAAGAAGGTAGGTGTTGCACTCATTGAAAATAAGATGAGAGAGAATCGTTTATGGTGGTTTGGACATATTCGACGAAGGCCTAATGATGCTCCAGTTAGAAGGATGGAGAAATGAAAAATATATATTAGTTAAAAGAGGTTGGGGTAGGCCTAGGAAGACTTGGATAGAGATGATAGAAAAAGGATATGAATGCTTTGAACCTCACCGAGGACATGACATTGGATAGAAATGATTGGAGGAGAAGGATTCATGTGGAAGACCCAGAATGATTTTCTTTTTTGTTCATATCGCCGACTCCAATTCTTTTGGGATAAAGGCGTAGTTGTTGTTGTTGTGTTAACCACCTTGGGTGAATTTGGTGTGAGCCTATTTTGTGGCTTGTGTATGTTCTTTTGGTGCTTTGGTGAAACACTTTAAGTGTCCACTTTGTTGACTTTGTGAGCATCTTCGGGAAAACTTGTTTCCTTTTATGGTATCAGAGCTTGGAGATTAAGCTGATTTTTTGGTGCATGTGCCACTCAAGATTTGAAAGAGTTAAAGTCTCTTTTGCAAAATCTATTTAAGTGCTTGTGAGATTGTGGTGCTCACTTTATGAAGAAGTGCTCTTGCTCTTCATTGGAGGTGCTCTCTTGGTAGTGGAGTGCTTGTGATCTTCTATGTTTTTCCCTCTCTCATTTTTTTCTTCTCTTTATCTTCATTCTATTCTCTTTTAGCCCTTTTAAGCATGAATGACAATGATAATGTCACCGTAAAACCCATCAAGCTCAATGACACAAACTATGTAATATATATCGGAACAAGATATCAAAAATTAGAACATGACTTATGAAAGCCTGGTAGGTGCATATATATAAAAAATCAGAACAAAACTATTCTATGCATTATTTCACAATATGTAGTTTCAGAATAAGTAAAAATGAGCATGAAAATCTTATTTCGATAATTACTGACCTGTTGGTACGCACAGGATAAACGTAAAAACAACTGAGACTGTCCAAGGGTTTATTATTCCATGTATTTTAATACCCCGACCAACTAGCTGAGTCCGCTCTTAAGGGGATGGCCAAATGGGATGGCCAAATGATCGAGAGCGAATTCCCCAGAAGCCACTTGTTACAAGGGGATGCATCCAAACTTTTGCAGAAGTCATTGGGATCTACCACCTAGAATAATATTGGGTAGCCCAATCCTCTAACTCCGATAACTGGGGACACTGGGTTATTACTACTCGAAGAGCATAGTTATTAACAACTTATCCATCGGAGATTTTTACCATCATATCCTCTCCTTTGACAGAACCAAAGAATAAATGGGTACAACTGGTCTTATTTTATCTGACAACCCATTCAATATACTCTGGTCTTTTAAACCAAATCGAGATCTTCATTTATGTGATTTTCTTTTAATCATTATGCATTATCGCACTACGAGGTTACCATAAATCTTCAGTCAAATCATTGTCGTACTAACATATTGTGCATGTCTAATAGTACCACTACAATGAGAAAGATGTTGGTTTCTCAAAAAGAAATCCAGACATAATATTTCAAAATTTCAATATCCTGTGCCTTAGGTTAAGAAATATCTGAGTTGATAATGCATGATAATGCATTCACGATTCATGCAAAAATCATGCATTTATGTGTCTTTTATTGGTTTATATTCCATGTTTATGATGTTTCAGGAATAAAGAACCCGTGGTTTGAATCTTGCAAAATTTGGAGTTAAAACGGGGAATTTATGGCCATTTTATGGCATTGGAGCGGATTTCGAGGTAATTTGGATCTTGATCCAGTCCAAAATACGTCAATTGGATCTTGGATCCAATGCAAATGTGATCAGCAAATACTTTTACCCAAATCCAATTTTTAAAGTTCAAGAAACCCCTTTCTCAGCCGACCACAATTGTTTTAGGATGAAGGCGTAGTAGTTGTTGTTGTTGTTGTTGTAAGAAACCCCTTTCTCAAATGGTGCCATCTTGTTTTTACTTTAGTAGGTAGCTTTTTGAAATAAGAAAGAATTAGAATTTTTTACCCATTATAAATATTTGATCTATGGGGCGTGAAAGGGGTCTTGAACCCCATTCACGAAGACCACTTTCACGCCAGCCCTTTCTTCTCTTTTTCTCCTCTTAATTCCCTCCATGCTCTCTTTCTAGCTTTTTTCAAATTTTGGAATTCTTTCTCTTTTCTTCTTCTTATCTTTCCATTTGTTCTCCAAGGATCTGCATGGAGATCCAATCTGGAGGTGTGTTGCATATCACAAGAAGGTGAAGACCATTCTCTTCTCAACCAAGGCACCAAATTGACAATTCGGTATTAGAATACAGATCGGATATGGATCCAGAAGAGGATCCATATAGATCACGTGTATGCTATATTGTAATGTAATATACATTACTAACTAGGGGTAGTCTTGCCATTGTAAAAGATTTGTAAACCTATTTTATCTTAATGAAGTTTAGTGCAGCCACAGAAAATCTGTGTGGCTGCCGATTCCAAGGAAAGAACGTACTCTCTCCTCTCTCCTCCCTTCTTCCACTTCTTCTTCTTGGTTTTCAAGTCAAACTGCCAACCCAAGGCAGTTTTAACATGGTATCAGAGCAGCGATTGCTCTGGGCGTAAAAGTGCCTTCATCAGGGAACGTGAAAGGGCCTGCTCCATTGGCCACGATTTGCCGAGCCTGCTCCACCTTCAACCGAGCATGCTAAGTCCCTTCATCAGGGAACATGAAAGGGCCTGCTCCATTGGCCACGATCTGCCGAGCCTTCTCCACCTTCAGCCGAGCCTGCTCCACCTCTTCTCCAGACGAGTTCACAGGGGTCCATTGGCCACGATCTTCAGTCGAGCCTTGCTCTCTTTCTTCCCTTCCGACGAGTTCACAGACAGGTCACGTCTCTTTCGTATGTCTTCTTCTTTTGTTTCTTTCTCCCTTCTGCTGAAATATTTCTTTCCTTTCAACGACATCATCCTCTGTTTCTTCTACTTTCTTTTGTTGAGTTTCTTTGTCACAGATCTAAAGTAGTTTCAGATCTGTTATTGTTCCTTCTTAGAGCTGAGTTCCCTTCCAGTTTCATTCCCATATCACGCAAATTGTTTTTCCTCACGTTGCTGCTGTTTTCTAATTGTATTCTCTATTGGTTCTGAACATTACATTACCGCTGGTCTGAAAACTGCCTTGTCACGTCTGCTTTATTTTCTTTTACTTTAACCTTTTATCTTGCACTCCTTTGTCACTTTTTTTTTCATTTCAGTTTCAGTCACTAGTGTCTTTCCGTTGTCAACCAGCTACCAATGGATACTTCAGGCAATTCGGGTCTTTCTTCCAACTTCCTTGGACAGCTAGTTTCGGAAAAGTTAACTACCAACAACTATCTGACTTGGAAAAGGCAAATTGCTCCTTTTATTCGAAGTCAAGACCTTTCAGGCCACTTGGATGACTCCACTCCAATGCCTCCAGAATTTATCACAACCGAAGCCAAAGAGGATGGAGGATTGCCGAATATTATTCGCAATCCTGCATTCGTTTCTTGGATGAAGCGCGATCAGGCTCTTGTCGCGTACATAACTTCCACATTATCACAAGAAGTATTGATTTCCATTCCTGATGATTGCACATCCAAAGTTTTGTGGGAGGTTTTAGCTCAGACATATTCTCAGATATCAGAGGCTAAAGTATTGTTTCTCAAACGCGAATTTCAGATGTTAAGAAAGGAGGCAATGAGCACTATTGAATTCTTAAATCAAGTTAAAAGCATTATAGATCAGTTAGCCATGGTTGGATATCCAGTGTCAGATAAAGAAAAGGTGCATCAGACACTGAATGCCCTGGAATCAGAATATCATATCCTTGTAACCTCTTTATTATGCTTACCTACGTTACTCAATTTTGAGGAATTATGTGCCAAACTCCTTCAGTACAAAATGACTCTGAAGAGCATGTTTGATACTTCAACTGGACAATCATCTACGCATGAGGTTCTTGCTATAGGGATGATAGTTGATCGTGCACGAGGAGGACATGACAGAGGCAGGGGAACTACCATCCAGGGTGGACGTGGATTACTACCTACACCAAATTCCACAGTCAGTTTTTTAAGGAATGTTCCCACATGTTATCAGTGTAATAAACGAGGTCATATCAAAGCCAATTGTTGGTTCAACCCGCAAAATCAAAACAGAGCACAAAACAATAGAAATGTTGCTACACCAGGAACTGCAGGTACTTTTCGGGTCAGTGATGATGCTAAGGATCTCCTATCTGCGATGGCCAACTTGAACCTGAAACAGAATGATGATGGAATATGGTATGTTGACTCTGGGGCAGCGGCTCATGTCACTAGCAATGCAGGTAAATTCTCTACTTTGGTTGCCTATTTTAAAAAATCTAATATTATAACTGGAGATGGGACTCACCACCCTATTTCAAACATAGGCAATGTCCGTATTCCTTTGTCTGAGTCATCTATTTCTTTATCTGATGTTGTTCATGCACCAAATATAAAGAAAAATATTGTCTCTGTATCTAAATTTGTTGACTCTACCAATTCATCTGTGGAATTTACTCCTACTTCTGTCTTTGTCAAGGATCTTCAAACGAAGGAGATGTTCGCTAAAGGAGAGCGACGTGAAAACATATATGTCTTCAATGAAGATCCAGCCTCCAGTGTCTTGAAGCCCAAGTCTGATCATGTCTCTAAAAACGTCCTAAGTTTATCCAAATGTAATAAGTCAGATCTCTGGCATTCTCGTCTTGGTCATTGTAGTCAAGTCTTTATTGAAAAGTTAGTGTCCAATGGTTTTCTTTCAGAGTCTGTTTCACCTTCATTGAAGAATAAAATGTGTCTCAGTTGTCAAGTTTGCAAGAGTCATGTACTTCATTTTCATCAAATAAATAAAAGAGCTTATATTCCTTTTGAGATAATATGTTCTGATGTTTGGGGTCCAGCTCCCAATCCTTCTTCTTCTGGAAGTAAATATTATGTATCTTTTATTGACAGTTTCTCTCGTTTTACCTGGATATTCTTCATGAAACACAAATCAGAGGTCTTTCTTATTTTTCGTCACTTTCATGCCTATGTTAAAAATCAATTCTCCCAAAATATTCAAATTCTCCAATGTGATGGAGGTGGTGAGTATTCCTCGAAAGAGTTTTTAGATTTCCTCCAAGATAATGGGAT
This sequence comes from Nuphar pumila, assembly GCF_984573655.1. NCBI lineage: Eukaryota > Viridiplantae > Streptophyta > Magnoliopsida > Nymphaeales > Nymphaeaceae > Nuphar > Nuphar pumila. Next base: position 80,969,970 of record NC_143263.1, on the reverse strand, counting down.
ACATCGTAGAGTTTTTTGCCCGTATACTCCACAACAAAATGGAATTGCTGAACGTAAACACAGACATATTGTGGAAAGTGCAATGAGTATGATGCATGGTTGTAGCTTGCCCATCAGCCTTTGGACAGAAGCCTTTCACACTGCCACTCATGTGATAAATCGTCTTCCTATGCCTATCCCATATTGACAAATCCATGAGAACTAAATTTCAAGACAAAGACTCTATATGCCAATTTGTAGGTTATGCAGATGAACACAAGGGGTATAGGTGCTATGACCCTATCAATAAGAAAATCAGAATTTCCAAAAATGTTGTTTTTTATGAAAATAGCTTTCTGGAAAATAAAGTCAACTATGATCGTGAACATGGTGATATGGCTGATAATTGGTATGATCCATAGCTCAGTGTTGAACTTATTTCACATGCTGTTGAATGTACCACTTTGGCTCCTGAAAACATACATGATGAGACGGCTCCAGATAAGGTATCGGAAACAGAATGTTAGAGATACAAAGGAAATGTCTACACCAGAAGACCCAGAGAGCAAACAGATGCCCCTGTTGGAGAACACATGACATTACCCAGTAACAGAGAGGCACCAAGAAGATCAAGCAGGATAAGGCATCCAATTGAAAAATGGGTAAGTTATGATAACTTCTCTATGAATTTTCAGATCTTTCTATCCAAGATTGAAAAACATGAGGAACCACTTGGGTTTTGTCAAGCTGTTCAATCTAACAAATGGATTGAGGCGATGAATGAGGAGATAGAGGCACTTCATGAGTGTCGAACATGGGAGATAGTTGGTCGTCCCACAGATAAAAATGTTGTTGGCGCGAAATGGGTGTATAAGATTAAATATAAACCGGATGAGAGCATTGAACGATACAAGGCACGTCTTCGTGCCAAAGGTTTCACCCAAGAATATGGTGAAGATTATGATGAGACCTTCAGCCGAGTGGTGAAAATGAGAACCATTTGTATTATCCTTGGCCTGGCTATTGAACATGGTTGGAGCCTTAGTCAGCTTGATGTTAAAAATGTGTTTCTTCATGGGGATTTAAAAGAAGAGGTCTACATGGAGCAACCTCAAAGTTATGTAGAGGGAGACCCAAAAGAATATGTATGTAAATTAACCAGAGCATTGTATGGTTTAAAGCAAGCCTCCAGGTCATGGTTTGAAAGCTTCTCCTCAGAGATTCAGAACCACGGTTTTATTCGTTCCCAACTAGATCATTCCTTATTCATATACAGGGATGAAACCGCTGTGGTTTTCTTACTTATATATGTTGATGATATAATGGTCGCTGGTAATGCTCCAGAGCATATTCAACAAATTAAAGTTTTACTAAGTATGCGATTCAAGATAAAAGATCTTGGTGAACTAAGATATTTTCTTGGTGTAGAGGTGGACAGACAGGATGGAAAAATGTCATTAACTTAACACAAATACACTCTTGATCTTTTGGCCAAAGCAGGAATGACAGATTGCAAACCTGTGCCTACACCCAGTGTTGTCAATCAAAAACTCAGCATTTGTGATGGTGAGTTGTATCCTGATGCAAGAAAGTATCGCAGTTTAATGGGCATGTTACAGTATTTTACTTTTACTAGACCAGATATTGTATATTCTGTAAATCAAGTATCTCAGTTTATGCATGAACCAAAGACTGGTCATATGGATGTCGTCAAACGTATTCTCCGATATCTAAAAGGCACGGTGGGTGATGGACTCATATATGCTCAATATTCATGGGTAACACCGAAACATGACATATTGGCCTATACAGATGCAGACTGGGCAGGGGACCCAGATGAAAGGAGGTTTGTTTCAGGATACTGTGTTTTCATTGGAAGCAATCTTATCTCATGGAGTAGCAGAAAACAGAAAGTTGTGGCAAGATCTAGCACAGAGGCAAAATATAGATCTATGGCAGCTACCACAGCAGAAGTAACCTGGATTAGGCATCTCCTTACAGAGATGGGAGAGTGATGCAGAACAGACTTGGGTTCGGTCCCTATAGAATGACCCAGGCGGTGGACTGGATTTGCACAAATGGAATCGATGATTGGATCCAAGTGGTGGATCCAATCCGGTTCACTGAATTGAGGCACGGAGAAGATGTCTTTTCATACCTACCCCAGGCGAGCAGGAAGGGCACGAGTCGGGATGCCTCAGATCCAGTAGCAATCAGCATTTGAATCAGGTCCAAGGACTGGACCCGAGACCCAGATCCAGCCAGGCACTATTAATACCCTGCCTAGGGTTTCGTGAAAGGAACAGATTGGAATTAACGCAGCCGCTCTTTTCTTTTTGTTGGTTTACTGTAGCTTTGTTTTTTTCAGCAGCCTTTGTCTTCCTTTTCTGTTTTTTTTTTATTACTTCCCTGTCAGACTTTTCATTTTATTTATTGTTCTGTCAGTCTTTTGCTGCAACAACTTTTTTTACCTTCCTAACGTTGCCATCTTTTTTTTTTATCCTCTTTATGTCATGCATCTTTCACGTTTTGGGCATTCTCTCATTTCTGCCAATGCACGATCGTGAGGGTCGTGCTTTCATTAGCCAACGTCCACATCGTCAAAGCTTATTCCTCTTCGTTGTAAGCGTGCCTTCACCAATAAGCGTCAACGACATCAACGCCGATGTCTCCACTACATCAGAGAGAGTATCTCAAGTTCAACCCTTATGTGTGATAATAGAAGTACTATACAAATTGTGTTCAATCCTGTTCATCACAGTCGGACCAAACATATTGAGATTTACCAACATTTCATCAGACAAAAGGTAGTAGACAAAGAGATTGAACCGCTTTATGTGTCTTCAGAAGACCAAGTTGTTGATATGTTCATAAAAGGTCTCACAAGTAACCGCTTTTGGTATCTGAAGAACAAGTTGCACATGGTTCAATCCCATGCACAACTTGAGGGAGGGTATTAGAATACAGATCGGATATGGATCATGTAGAGGATCCATATAGATCACGTGTATGCTATATTGTAATGTAATATACATTACTAACTAGGGGTAGTCTTGCCATGGTAAAAGATTTGTAAACCTATTTTATCTTAATGAAGTTTAGTGCAGCCACAGATAATCTGTGGCTGCCGATTCCAAGGAAAGAACGTGCTCTCTCCTCCCTTCTTCCACTTCTTCTCGGTTTTCAAGTCAAACTGCCAACCCAAGGTAGGGAAAGTTGCACAAGTATTTAAATAATTGAATCGAGCTTAAATAATTAAAGATCGAAAGGACTTAATTACATATTTATATACATATACGTATATAAGTACACTTTTAATTCAAAGACGCGGTTTCGCGATCCTTGTCATTTGCTTTCGCATTTCCTGTTTCTGCTTGTCGCCGCGCTTTGCGCCTAGGCTTTTGCTTTCGTATTTACTACTTACTGTCTTTTGCTCAAAGACGCGGTTTCACGATCCTTGTCCTTTGCTTTCGCATTTCCTATTTCTGTTTGTCGCTGCGCTTTGCGCCCAGGCTTTTGCTTTCATATTTACTACTTACTGTCTTTTGCTCAAGGATGCGGTTTCGTGATCCTTGTCCTTTGCTTTCGCATTTCCTATTTCTGTCATTTTGCTTTGCCATCGCGCTTCGCGCCCAGGCTCTTGCTTTTCGCATTTTGTCTTTCGTTTTTGCCTTGCCATCGCATATGCTTTTCCTTGTTGCATTCTTCACGTAGAATTCCATGGTTTTGACCTCATGGAATGTGCTTCGGCTTCCACCACTCTCGCTCTCGCAACCGTGGTGGATTTGAGGCTTAAACGACACAACCTCGAAGTTAATTGGGTCCTTTGTGAGGTTTCCAGTTCTTCGATTGCGTAGTTCTGTCGGTAAAGTTTGAGCCCCTTCTTTTTGAGTGATGCGCTATTGCATCTAAGCCTCCCCGACTCAGCGTATTCGGAAGGAGTGCCTTTTCAACTATTTTTGTTTACCCGATATGTTTCGGGAAAATCCTTGATCTGGGGCAAGATCAAGCTATTGGGCGGTGGGTTCTTTTGCGAAGCCCATTTACCGAGACCAGTGTCGAGACTTGCATAGCATCCAGACACCGCGTTATCGAATACGAGATTCGATAAAATTACAATATTGAAAATTAACAAGCTATGCACTTACAATAGTGAAAAATACAACACTAAAACTTTTGAAAACAGTAAAATCAAGAATTTTAATCATCAAGGAATGACTTAATGAAAAACAAGCTGAAAACTTACACAGACATAGCAAAAGAAACAAATTTGTAAAAGATATTGACTAAAGCAAAACAAGAGAAATCCTTGGAAAAAAAAAACAAACAGCAAATCGACCTATGTCAACTAAAAATATAGAAAATAAAATGTAAAACAGAAAATATGAATATGAATTTACTAAAAAAAACAGGATTTTATCAAAATGAAAAGAAAAGGAATTTAAAAGAAAAAACTGAACTGAATGAAAAAGAAGAAAAACAGAAATGATCTAATTGAGAACAGAACAACAAAACAGAAATTCAAAGAAATTCAAGTAGATATTCAATATCTTTCAGAACGAAAATTCACAATACATGTAATCGGATTCTTAAAAAAAAATTCAGTCATTTACTTCAGAAATCCAGTATTCATTTGCTGGATTCTAGTTGCTCATGCATCAGATGTAATGAAGCAACTTAATTTTCTTTTCTTCAGATGAATATCAAATTTCTTTTTGATGGACTGTAGCAGAATATTTCAGAATAAGCAAGAGCTTCCAGCAAGAAAAATAAGTCCGGCCATTTCACCATGAAATTTTTTTACAGAAGATCATGATTCTTCAATTTGTACACAGCATTCCAGCAGCTAGTTGTTGGATCAAAGCTTCCTCAATCCTTGTCAGATATGAATTGAAACAGTCTTCAGTTTGTTAATCAAAGGATAATGCACCAGAGATCTTTGATGGCTGCCGGAAAATTCAAAACACAAATTTCACCGGATAACACTAGGATCGATCTTAGAACAGAATTTTTTTTCTTTTCAATATGCTGAATTTAATCCACTGGATCTAGATCAAAATTTTCGATCAGATCAGAAACTTATTCATCAAAACAATATTCCGGCAGAATATTTGTCAATCCCCGGATTCTTCACAGAATTTCTTTTTTCTTTTTATGTTTTCTTTTTATATATTTTTTTTTATTTTCCAAATTGAGATTCAGCAGATTATCATTAAGAAAAAAATTAAAACGAAGAAGAAGAAAACTAATTGGAAGAAGAAGAAGAAGAAAAAGAAGAAGAACGACTTACCGGGAAAGGAAGAAGATCGGGGAAGAGGTGGCCTCCACCATTCACGCCGCCGCCGCCGGACTGAAGATCCACCACCGGATTGAGGAAGATAATAGGAAAAAGGAGAAGGAGGAAAGAAGAGAGGGAAAAGATGGGAAAAGAGAATCCGATGATGGAGAAGGGGGAAAAGAGAGGGAACAGAGGGGAAAGAGGATTGGGTTTGGCGCACAGGGTGAAGACGACGGTTTTTTCATGTTTTTGGGTTTTTAACAGCAAACAAACCGGTTCACCGGTTTGTTTCTGTTTGTTTTTATTTTTTCAGCTTTTCAAAAAAAACGCAAACCGGTTCCAGCCGGTTTGCTATTATTTTTTTTTTTTTTAGTTTTTAAAATTCAAAAACCGTGTAAACCGGTTTATTAGAAATTTTTTTCAAAAAGTTACAAACAAAACTTTTTTTTTATTTATAAAGAAAATAAAAACTATTCTACTAATTTTTTTCTTCTTTTCTAAAAAAAACAAACCCTTAAAATGAATATAAAACTATTTTTATTCATCATTTTTTTTTATTGAAAACTAAAACTAAAATACTATGTTAATATCAAACATTAAAATATGTACTAAAATATACAAATAAAGTTATTTTTCATACATTTTCTATTTTGAAATCATTTTAGCTTATTTAACGAAAACTAGCATAAACTTGGGTTTTTAAAACATTTTTTCATAAAATCATGCATATTTTAATGTTAAATCACCTTGAAATATATGCATGATCAAATACCCCCATGCTTATGTTTTGCTAGTCCTCGAGCAAAATAGAAAAATGCAAAAAAAATCAAACTATCACCTAACTCACTTTCGTAGGAATCACGGTTGCATTTAGCTCATGCAACAAGCCCTTTCAACCCCTGAGTTACCCCAGTGGACGAGTAAGGTCTCGTGAGGGTTTGCAGTGATGCTACCCACAAAGATCTCTGTCATGTATGCATAATATTACACATCCTCACAATCAGTAGGTAATCAAAGACTTTGTTTTCACAAATATTTCCTGTTATTTCAAAATCACAATATAATTAGAGTTTTTTTTATATACCACCACAGAAAAAGAATTTCTTTCACTTTTCTAAATATCACAGTTATTTATGTTTTATTCTTAGAAAATCCAATAAAAACATATTATTATTTACTTATCCTCACTCATATGTTTTCTGCACAGGTTTTCTCAATCACACTTCTAAGCACTGAACTTTTCTCTCTTTTTCAGCTCTTTTCTCTTTTTTTTTCCTTTTTTTTTCACTTTTTTTTTTTGCGCACTTATTTTTCTCATATAGCTTGCGTGTGGTCTACTTTTATGCCTTGTGCAATGTCAATATCTTCTATACTTTTTCAATACATCCCAAAAGATATCAACTAAGACATAAAAGTGACTTCCTTCATTCACCTTTATAACATGAGAGTCAAATATTTCAACTTGTATCTGTTCTCAGTTACTTAGGATCACGAAGTTTTCCACTCTCCTTTTCGAAAATGGAATTAAAAGTTTCAACTTACATCTAAGTTCCATCTACTAAGGATTGTGAAATTATCCAAACAACCTAACGCATGCTTTTTCTCACTTTTTGAGCTCATTTTTATGCTTTTGTTCATTTGCTTAGTTTTTCAAAAATACAATTGTGCATATTCATATTTATGATTCAAAATAAACTCTAACATGTATCTATCATCATTTCCTCGAAATCCGCATAAACAACCATAATTTTTAGATCTATGTCAGAAAAAAAATTTCGTGGGGCTTAAAAATCCTCTAAAATCATCAGATTTGAAATAACATTCATATAAGTTCAAACTCTTTCTTTAAAAATCTACTTTTCATGAGAGATGTGTAAACATGTGCAAGAACGTAAACAGAAATATCAAGGTGTGCACTCTACAGCATACACATGATACATGTTTACATTTCTGAATGTGCATATAAATTCTCAGAATGCGTGGTGTGTATGTATTTTGGTTCTTGAGACATGTCGAGATTTGGAAAAAAAATTTCTAAACGCTTTGACTTGTGACGTGCTTAAGCATCATACTATATGAAGTTTGTTTCAAATGCATGTACATACTTGAATTGATTGTGTGTCTCACATGTACATAAATGCATGAGTTGTTCACTGACCCAATTGAGATGTTTCATGAGTGAATGCATGTATGTGGAAGGATTTCGTAAAAGGCACATGCATATGAATGGTGAACATATGCATATGAATACGACATATCATGCACATGGTTAAATTGACATATATAAATATGCATTTGGAAGCATATTGACCTCATTGCATACATTGCAAGTTGATATGGTTTTTGTGTATAATGCATTGATGGTCTAAATGAACCATCATAAGCCTGGAGAGCCTTGAGCTTTGGTTGTTCTTTCTTTAATTGTTTAAATGCATCATAAAAATCACATTTATATTATGTTTTTAATTTCATTGTTCTATTGGTGCCATGGGTGGTAGACCATGAAGAGTTGCACATGTTGATTTGCGAGCTTATGGTTGCATGTTGAATTGCAAGCCTATCTTATTTAACTTTGCATGTTGATTTGCAAATGCAAAAGAGATGCACGGTTCTCTGTTGCCACGAGTTGTGGTCTTGTGAAGAGCATGACATGCTGATTTGCAAGTTATTGTTATTAATTTTGCATGCTGATTTGCAAATGTAAAAGAGATGAATTAATAACAAGAAAGTAAAGAACATTGTAATTTATGTTTCCTTGATATCCCTTCTTTAGTGTGAGAATCTTGGATGTTGTGGTTTGAGAGAAACCGTGAGGATACAAAAAACTCTGTGTGCATTGTTGTTGCCCCTGAACTCGATATTGAGGTTCTTCTCTTGATCACGGTTTTAGGGAGAGTCCGTCACTTTGCCTAGGGGTGGTGTGTTTTGACACAACTGTTGTTGTTTTGGTATACCAAGAAAGTGGCGCCAGTGGATGTTGTTTTCCATGGTGTCTCCGACATTGGATGTTGTTTTCCAATGTTCCGATGGATGGTGTTGTTTCCTGATATCGGTCGAAGGCTAAGTTCGGGACCTAGTAATAAAATACAAATTTTGTGTTAAGCTACTCTGGGAACCTAACATAACCTCGAGAATTTTACCCGTTTGGTGTATCCGCGAGCAACAGTAACTAAAAAGAGAAACTTAAAATATATGCATTTAATAGGGCATGCATATGGAAATGAAAACTTTAATGAAAGATAATAAAAGGTTCATGCATTGCATATAAATCATGCATATTCCTGCTATGCATTAGATCACGCATATTTAATTGTTCCCTTAATTGTTATATATTGATGATGTTGTTGTTCCCTAATGCATGTTAAATGCCCTTACTGCTTAAATTGTGATATATGTTGCTTAGTTAATGTTCTCTCATGCTTAATGTTTATTTTTCTTTTAGCATGAATGGTTAATTGTCTTATGAATGGGTTATAACGGTATCCCTCTAAACTATTACATAATCTTATTTATGTTATTTTTCTCATTTGATTCATTAGGGGAACCTGTACGCATGATTCTTTGGATTCTGACACCCTACTTTATTGGTTTTTCGCAGACACAAGTGATCAGTGAAATCGACTCGCTTCTGAAGAGATACGTGGGCCACATTTGCTTCACTTACGGACAGAGTGACTCTATTTTTGTTTCTTTTAATTCTTTTTATTTCCTACAATTGTTACTTCACTTTTGACTTGAGTATGAGACTCTTATTGATTAATTAATAAAGAGTTTGGTTGGTTGGTTGTGGATGATAAATGTAGGCTCGTTTATGGTGTGTAGTTATCCGGCTGTAATTGGAACTGTAAGGACCCCGGGTCTCTGGAAAGTTTTCTGCATCTCTTAAAAAAAATCACATTTTTTCAAGGGGTATGAGTTGGGGTCGTTACACCCAAGGCATGCTATGATAGATTTAGTGATGTCATGATTAGTCTAAGTTTTCGTTCATGCTATACTGACACTGCTCTCTTTGTGAAAAATGCAGGAACTAGTATTGTTATTCTCCTACTCTATATAAATGATATGATTATAACAGGGAATGATCAAATTGGTGTTCGTAATGTTAAAAATATGTTCAAAGATAATTTTGATATGTCTGACTTAGGATTCTTAAGATATTTTTTAGGAATTGAAGTTGCATACTCTTCCCGAGGATATATACTTTCTCAAATGAAACTTGTTGCAGATATATGTACTAAATCTGGAATTTCAGATGATAAGAAGGTGAAAACTCCTGAAGTGATCAATGTTAAATTAAGACTGAAAGATGGGACTCTTCTAGAATATCCCACACCCTACAGACTGTAATGAAAGAGGCGGAAGCACCAATAGAGCAAAAGCACTCTTTAAGAGTGACCACAAGAGCCAAGAACACAAACACTAAGAGTGTATATACAAAACTCACAAAAGTGGAAAATGACTTAAAGTCATAAGTTGAATATTATTGAAGAAAGAAAGAGGAGGGTGAAAACCCAATCCTTTTACAAGGAGAGAGCCTTCTCTATTTATAGAGGAGGAGAACTAAAAAGGAGACCATAAAGGGGGCTCCCTTCTAGTTGTAGGGAGCCCTAACGGTCATAAATATGATCGTTGGGGCCCCAACGACTAGATGGGTGGGGCCCCTTATGGTCCTCCAAAGTGAAAAATAAGAAATAAAAAAGAAAAAGAAAAAAAGGGGAAAATAAAGAAAAAAAGAAAAAATAAAAAAGGAAAAATTACATGGTAATTTACCAAAACACCCCTATCGGGTTTTTGGTTGTACAGAAAAAGAAAATAAATTATGTACATATATATATATATATATATAAGTATATGTATATATATATATTAATATATACATAATTTAACACGCTCCCTCAAACTTTATGGGGAGAAGACCGAAAGTTTGCTAAGAAGAAACATAAATCGTGGAGTTGGGAGTGCCTTGGTGAAGAAGTCAGTCAGTTGATATTCTGAAGTAACATATGGTAATGTGATAGTTCCTCTGAGATATTCGTCTCGAACATAATGGCAATCCATTTCGATATGCTTGGTCCGCTCATGAAAAGTGTGATTGCTGGCAATGTATATCGCACTTTTGTTATCACAGCAGAGCTTGGTAGGAGTGGAAATGGGGACGCTCATGTCACCAAGGAGACTTCTACTGCTTCTTGCATCTCCACGAAATGAGAGATTCACCTAAAAAAATACAAAGACCCGTAATTGAGATACGATCATTGGGATTTCCTCCCCAGTCAGCATCAGTAAAAGCAGTTAACTCAAGAGATGAGGAAGAGGATAAGAATAGTCCCTTGAAGATGGTATTTTTGACGTATCTCACAATTCTCATTACGGCCGCCATATGAACCGAAGTGGGTGCATGCTGAAACTGGCTTGCTGCATGAACCGCATGAGCTATATCTGGACGTGTGATGGATAGATAGGTGAGGGATCCAATTAATTGACGGAAGGGGGTTGGATCCTCAAGAAGAACACCATCCTCAAGCCTCAGTTTTGCATTGATAACTTCGGGAGTCTCAACTTTCTTTTCATCAGATATTCCGGACTTGGTACTAATTTCATTTGAGATAGGATGTATCCGCGCGCGGAATAAGCTACTTCAATCCCTAAAAAATATCTCAAGTATCCAAGATCAGACATATCAAAAGTTTCTTTTAACATAGACTTTACATCATTTACCCCCTTTTTGTCACTCCCAGTGATGATCATATCATCAACATATAACAGAAGCATAACAATGGAGTCACATGTCTTCTTAACAAAAAGAGCAGTGTCAATATAGCAAGAAGTAAATCCTAAATTGATTAATACATTACTAAACTTGTCATACCAAGCTTTAGGAGCTTGCTTAAGTCCATATAAGGCCTTTTTCAATTTTAAAATTTTTCCATTTAAATTCATACCTGTAGGAGGTTCCATATAAACTTCTTCATTTAAATTTCCATTTAAAAAGGCATTTTTGACATCAAGTTGAAAAATTAGCCATTTTTTAATAGAGGCTATTGCAATAAGAGCTCGAACACTAGTCATTCGAGCAACTGGGGCAAAGGTTTCATCATAATCTACCCCATACTCTTGGGCATATCCTTTGGCTACTAACCTAGCCTTGTATCTTTCTAATGAACCATCACTCTTAGTTTTTACTTTAAAAACTCATCTACATCCAATGGGTTTCTTGCCATTGGGTGGATCAATGATTTCTCAAGTTTGTGCTCTTTTAAGGGTATTAAGCTCCAGTTCCATTGCTTCATTCCAATGAGCATATTGTTTTGCATCATTGTAATGGGATGGTTCATGAAAGGAGTGAAGAGCTAGAAGACATGCTCGAAAGTTTGGAGAAAAGGAATCATAAGATACAAATCTATTTGGCACTTTAGAAATACGATTTGATCTTCTTTGAGAGGTTTCTTCAATTGACTCACTTTGAGAGAATTTTTCAAGGGCGCAAGGTGGATTTCTTTCATTCCTTCTAAAGTAGACTTGTATTTGTCTTGAGACATTTTCTTCTAAATCATTATTTGGATGTTCGAAATGATCTTCTATGAGAGATTCACTAGGATCAATATGATCATCTATGGTGTTTTCTTGAGGCAACAAGTCAAATAAAAAGGAATAATCAATATTTTCATTTGGTTTGTGCGAAAAACCATTTTCTTCTTCTAGAAATGTGACATCTTTTGAGATATAAAGTTTGTTTTTTAGTATGTCAAAACAACGATAACCTTTTTTTTTCGCCATATCCTAAGAAAATACATTTGATAGCCCTAGGGGAAAGTTTATCATTTTTGTGAGTTAGAACAAAGCATTTACATCCAAAAATTCTTAGTCTTTTATAATCGGGGGTCATATTGTAAAGTTTTTCAAATGGAGAAAGATTTTTCAAAGAAGACGAAGGGGTTCTATTGATAAGGTATGTTGAGGTTAGAACCGCTTCGGCCCAAAAGGATTTTGGAATATTTTTTGAAATTAATAATGTTATTTTGGTTTCTATTATGTGTCTATGTTTTCTTTCCGCAAGACCATTTTGTTGTGGAGTGTTGGGACAAGAACGTTGATGACAAATTCCATTTTCTTTAAAATAGCTTTGAAATTCATTGGACATGTATTCGCCTCTCGAATCGGACCTAAGAATTGATAGATTTCCTAAAAAATGATTTTTAACCATCACATGAAATTCTTTAAAGAATGAGAAAACTTCGGATTTGCGACTTAAGAAGTAAATCCATGTAAATCGAGTGAAGTCATCAATAAAAACCACATAGTACGAAAAACCTCCTTTGGACAAAATAGGGGAAGGTCCCCATACATCGGAATGAACAAGTTCAAAAGGCCGAGTGGTGAAATAATTTCTTTGAGGAAATGGAGTGGCTTTTGATTTTCCAAAAATGCAATTTTTACAAGTCATGTGATTGTCTTTACAAGTATTGTTCAAAAAAGGAAAAAGAGACATTTTTACAAAATTTGGATGACCAAGTCTCTCATGCCAAATTCCAATACTTTTGTCCTTTACAAGATTGCAAGATGCCTTAGATGGAAGAGTCAAAAAATCCATAAAATAGAGATCACCCCTTCTATGGCCTTGCCCAATCAGCTTCCCTGACTGGAGATCCTGCACGGTGCAATCTTTAGGTGAGAAAGAGACTAGGCATCCATGATCGGTGATTTGGGAAACGAAAAAAAGATTTAGATTAATCTTTGGAACGATTCTTACTTTAGGAACAAAAAAGTTTTGAGAGTTTTTAAAATCAAGTGTTCCAATACTTTCAATTTTTAAAGATATTCTATCGGTCGTTGAAACATAAGAGGATATTGGTTCGGAAAAAACATTAGAAAGAGAGTTTTTATGAGATGTCATATGAAAAGAAACATCGGAGTCTAGTATCCACATACCTGGAGGTGATGAAGAATAGGCGATGGCAGCTCCAGATGTTGAAGAAGAAGTCTTGAGAAGATGTTGGAAAACTTCGGAGATATGATTAAGAGTTTTTTTGATATCTCCCTCTTTGGCATTTTCTTCTTCCTTCTTAGGTGAATTTTCTCCACCCGCGGCTACTTTTCCCTTAAGTTTTGGACAAACCGGTCTAATGTGTCCCGGTTCATTACAATAGTGACATATCACTCCCTTTGTAGGCCCATTATTTTTGTTAAAGTGAGGAGGTCTATATGCTTTTACATTTGATCCGAGCCTAGTAACGACCAAAACTTCATCACTCTTAATGTTTAGGCCAAGTCGAGTTTCTTCTTGGCATATTTCGGCAAGGGCATCTTCAATGGGTAAGGTTTTACTTCTATGGAGAAGGGATGCCCTAACTTGTTCAAATTCCGGTCGAAGACCATGAAGAAATTGAAAAAAGTGCTCTTTTTCAATTTGTTCCCTCCTTAACTCAATATCTTCCGGAGCCACCCATTTAGGCTCAAGAAGAATAAGTTCATCCCAAAGAGGGGTTAGAGAGCTAAAGTAGTCCCGGACACTCATATCCATTTGTTTGGTGGAACGGATTTTTTCTTGACAAAAAAATTGACGGGCAAGATCCTTTTGGGTATACATACCCTTAAGGGAAAATCACGCCTCATTGGCCCTCCTAAATTTGGCAATATTAGCACAATTTTTTAGGTCTACATTGTTCATAAACCATGCCAAAATTTTGGCATGGTTACTTTCCCAATCCTCAACTTTGGATTGATGGTCATTGATAGCTTTGATGCGCTCATCGCCATCTAAAGCTTTTTCAACCTCATTTTCGATTTTAGTGAGAACAAGAGAAGGTTCGGGAGAAGTTCCCATAACAAAACCCCATAGTTTCTTACCTCTTAGATGATTTTCCATCGCGGAGGCCCACATAAGATAGTTGGACCCATTCAGCTTAAAAGAAAGCTCAACTTTAGAATCACGTTCCATCGGCACCAAATATTCTTTCTTTCTTCAAAAACTTGAGAGGCACACATCCCAAGATAGCAAAGAGAAACCCAATCACCAACCGAGCTCTGATACCATGTAATGAAGAGAGGCAGAAGCATCAATAGAGCAAAAGCACTCTTTAAGAGTGACCACAAGAGCCAAGAACACAAACACTAAGAGTGTATACACAAAACTCACAAAAGTGGAAAATGACTTAAAGTCATAAGTTGAATATTATTGAATAAAGAAAGAGGAGGGTGAAAACCCAATCCTTTTACAAGGAGAGAGCCTCCTCTATTTATAGAGGAGGAGAACTAAAAAGGAGACCATAAAGGGGGCTCCCTGCTAGTCGTTGGGAGCCCCAACGGTCATAAATATGATCGTTGGGGCCCCAACGACTAGATGGGCGGGACCCCTTATGGTCCTCCAAAGTGAAAAATAAGAAATAAAAAAGAAAAAGAAAAAAAGGGGAAAAGAAAGAAAAAAAGGAAAAATTACATGGTAATTTACCAAAACACCCCTATCGGGTTTTTGGTTGTACAAAAAAAGAAAATAAATTATGTATATATACATATACTTATATATATACGAATGTATATATATATAAGTATATGTATATATATATTAATATATACATAATTTAACACAGACAACTCATTGACTCTCTCACCTACCTATTCATTACCAAACCAGATATTGCTCATGTCGTTTACTTTGCTAGCCAGTTTCAACATGCTCCTACAATTATTCACATGAGTGTTGTGCTAAGAATCGTCAAATACATCAAAAATACTATCACTAAAGGGTTATTTTTATCCTCATCCTCATCATTAAATTTAGTTACTTATAATGATGCTAATTGGAGAGGAAACCCTAATGATAGAATCTCAACTACTGGTTTTTGTGTCTTTTTAGAAGATTCTCTGATTGCTTGGAGATGCAAAAAGCAATAGAAAGTCTCGATATCCTCTACTAAAGCGGAATACCGAGCTATGGCAACTACCACTATGGAACTAGTTTTGTTACGAAGTCTTCTCAAAGACATGGGTGTAGACATCTTTGTTCCTTCAAAACTATGTTGCGATAACAAAAGTGCAATTTACATTGTCAGCAATCACACCTTCTATGAGTGTACCAAACATATAGAGATGGACTGCCACTATGTACGTGATGAATATCTGAGAGGAACGGTTACCCTGCCATATGTCACATCAGAGTATCAGTTGGCGGACTTCTTCACTAAAGCTCTTTCTGCTTCCCGTTTTATTTTTCTTCATAGCAAACTTTTGGTCATTTCCCCGTAAAGTTTGAGGAGTGTTAATATATATATATATATATATATATACACAATACCCGATAGGGGTATTTTGGTTATTTTACATAGTTGTTTCTAGAAACAACTATTTTAATAGGTAGTTTACTTTTACTTTTTTCTTTTTTCTTTTCTTTTTATTTAAATACGTTTTTTAAATTCATTGAGGTCCCACATAGAGTCGTTATGACCGTTGGGGGCTCCCAACGACACCATGTGGGAGCCCCCAATGGTTCCCCTTTATATCTTCTTTCATTGTGAATAAATAGGGGCTTTCCCCCTTGTATTCTTAAGCTTGTGGAGCTCTCTTTGAATAAAGTTCTTTACATTTTCTTGTTTAAGCCTTTTAAAGGCTTTTTGTATTGTCGCGGACTTCTTTATTATCTCTCTTGTGCTCTAGTGCTTGTCCATTGTTGGACATTGTGAATGCATTAAGCGTTCTTGGGTTACATTTCCACATACTTCATTACATAAGACTAGTTTTCATGTTCAATATGTAACAGATATCAATGAAAGGAAAAAGTGAAAAAAGGTTACGATTTTGGAAAGGTGTAACAAAGATTAGACAAAATTCAAAGAAAAGAAAAAAAAATGTAAAAGTCAGGTTGAATTGACCCAAAATATTCTGTATGTCGCTAATATAGAGGCATAGGATATTTAAGGCCAATTTTTGTTGGTATGCTAAAAAAGGGGTGATATGGGATACTGTCCTTGTGACACAATGTCCTAACCGTTTATAAACAGAGGGATTTGTCCCTTTCACAGAACGGGATTGGATATGCCATGTCTGTCACCAAGAAGTACATTTTCATAGACATCAATGGATTAAAGAAGAGAAACAGGTTACACAGAAGTGTAATAGAAAGAATATTTGTTAGATAGGACACTAAGGAAAAAAAAACTTCAAAACCTTACATGAATTGAACCAAATTTCAATCCTCATCTTGACAGGGGTAAAGATGTGGGACAATGTAGGGTAATTTTTGCAGTCCAGACCTGGAAAACATGGTGGCATGGATACCAGAGAAAATGAAGTATCCTTGTAACACAGATCTCTCTCTTCGTTATATCAATAACTGGTGAAGCAAAAACTGGAAATACAACTTTTCCATTTCTTTCTACTATAGAAAGAGAGAATAGAAAAAACTTGATTAACAAGATCAAAGCCTAGTAAAACAATCTCATAGTACTTTGAAAATGTCAAAAGTTTTTTGACAAACATAGAAAAGGAGAATGTCATAATAAGATTAAAAAGGATAAGTTGACAATATTCATAATATTTTTGAAGAAATTCGGCTTTTAATATTCTAAATTTCTAATAATATATACAGTGGACATTCCTGAGGTTAACCGCTTTTTAAATTCTCCCAAGAAAAAACCCTCATCAAGTTATTGCTAAGACCAATATCGTTTACTATGAGTTACAGTAGCTATGCATAAATCACCATTCATGTGAATAGCATAATCAAGGAATAGGAAGCAGGACCTGAAAAGACAAATCAGAGAACAGGAACCTTTTATAACATTATCTGACACGATCAGATCCACAGTACACATCAGAGATGAAAAAGAAGCAAAGGCATGAGAGTAGAACACAAGGACAGAGAAGCCATGCAGGCACAAACATGTAATGATGTATCATGACTAATAACTAAATTACAGGTTTGCCTTACTCCTATCAGATAAGATTGCACAATGTGTTCTAATGAGAAGAACATTGTATATTTCAGATGATATATGTTAGGCAAGATACTCTAAACAGGTAAAAATGTTTCTCCACAGTACAAGCGTAAGAGGATGGAATATATTATATAATGGACAAGAAGATGTCTTCAGAAGACACAGCATTCATAAAAATAAGAAAGCAAATGATATGAAATTAAAAAGAAAAAAATTATCATCAAATATACCACAAGTCAAGGAATTTATCAACAGTTTCAGGAGATGCTTCCTTGTAGAGCTCCACAGTTACCAAACCCTTGGAAGTGTTTAGAACCTAGAATAAAAACATAACACAAGATTAAGATGCATGAGCTACATGGCCAGCTAGCTTTATATTGAAAGTTATATTCACCCAAGAACGTTCAATAGCTAAGTAATTAATCTTTCAACCAGCTTTATAATGAAAGTTATATTCACCCAAGAACCTTCAATAGCTAAGTAATTAATCTTTCGACCAGCTTTATATTGAAAGTTATATTCAGCCTACAATCAAACCCTTGTAGACAGAGTACAATTTAGTCAATAGGATAATGCAAGGACCTTATTATTAGATCATTTTAAGGAGACAGAAATCCACTATATTTGAAGGATTGAAAATTCTTTGATTATATACAGGATTAAAGGTATAGAAAATTTAGATCAACATTATCTAAGAGATCATCTATATTACCAATCCAGAATCAATGTGGTTAAGAAAAAAAATCTAAATTAGGCAGCATATAAACGTATGTGAGGTGTGTGTGTGTGTGTGTGTGAGAGAGAGAGAGAGAGAGTGAGAGAGAGAGATCCACACTCCTGCAGATAGAAAACATACATTGAAATAACAAACAGAATTTTACTTACAGCATAACTGGGAAGATCAAATCTATTAATTTCCCTAGATGCTCCAGTTTCCTATGCAAAATAATAGAGAATTTAAGGAAAGTAAAGCCCACATGGAAGATCGACCAAAATATCGTAAAAGAGTAACAGATAACAGTAGCATTTGTAACTGATAAAAGGCAAAAGACTAATTCTCTCCAAAAACCGCTACCTGGACCACTACTTACAATGTCAATATATACAGAAGAATTTAAAAGGAACCTTACGCCACCACCCACTTGGTTGATATGTAACTCAGCAGATAAGTGACACATTATGCAAGTGGGTGTATACAATTGCTGACAGCCAAAATAAGTTGCAAGCCATCCAAAACACCACCACACTGTCTACAAAGGCATATACATGCTTCCACACTGACCCACATTAAACCCATTTACACTTACTCTTTGTAGCTTTTCATTTCTGAGGAGAAGTGAATTATCGTTCAAAAGGGCATATTGGTCCAAACGCAGTTATAATGGGAAGGGGTGACAAGTGCACTCACAAAGCATACATATAGATTGAACTAATAGTTATAGTCTGTTTTCACCCAGACATTTTACATATGTACAGAAAACCATCACTTATAGCCAAAAAACCAACTTACCTTTTGTAGATTTCATTATGTTTCTTGCTAAGTCTTGTGTTCATATGGCATTTGCCAAATGCTGTTAATTTCAAAACAATATATTTTGTTCAAAAACGATGCCCAATGACAACCTTGTCCAACATGAGATTAGTTGAAGATGAGTTTTCTAGTAGAGCTGTTTGCTGTTTTCACTTACAAAGGTATTCTTTCTCAGATTTCTTTCCTTCTGGACGTTGACAGCATGCTAACCTACATGAAGATTGCAACAGGTAGCAGAAAGAATTTCCAAGGTGTTAAAAGGCTAGGGACATGCTTATCTTCTGAGTTTCATACTGTTATTACATCACTTGTTTACTTTTGTGAGCTGTGTTTCGCGCAGACAAGAAGTGTGTACATGGTGTTGCCTACTCCGATCAGTGCCTACTGCCAGCATGGGGCTTCTGAAGGGTGATTTGTGAGCCATGTTTTGGGCAGACAAGAAGTGTGTACAGGGTGCTTTGTTGACTCAACATAAGTATGCAGCTGATTTGGTGCTAATGAAGGTATGAAACCGTTGCGTTGGAATCACCTTTTTTCCATATTTTTGAGATTTTTTTTGTACATCGAACCCTAGGAATGTGATCTACAAGGTTTGTTAAGTAGAAAAATAAGTTTGAATCATGTGATTGCGACATGTAAGCAGTTTTTTAAGGGCCTCAAAAATCAATGGCCCACAATATATCAAAATTTCACCGGCTCAAAGAATCATATTTTAACATCGAAAAACAAGATCCAAAGTTTTTTCTTTACCAAACATCACATGCTAAACACAACTACATGGTCAGATTAGGGATGTCAATGGGTCGGATGTAACCCGATATCCGACCCGAAGCCGAATCTGATTAGTTGGATTGGGTAGCCAAATCCAGATCCAATTAGAAATCAGATTCAGATTTGTTATTAATTTTGCATTGAAAACCGAATCAGACTAAGATCCGAATCCGATTAAGTGTAAATATCGGGTTTTACACTAGTTGGATACGGATTCGGTATTTATATTTTTCCATCTGAATCTGACCCGAATCCGACCCGTTGACATCCCTAGGTCAGATTGAGTCTATACAGATTGAACCTATGATTCCCAGCTCAATAGTTCTGTACCTTCATTATGTGTGTGTGTGTGTGTGTGTGTATATATATATATATATATATATATATATATATATATATATATGTATATATATATATGTATATATATATATATTAACAGGGCTATCTGTGCATCTTTGGAATGGATAATGGATTTTGGAGGTTGTGCATCCCTAGCCTTATTTAGGTAGTCATGCGTCTGTAAAAGAGGTTGTCAACCCTTGCATTGGGTATGAACTATGGAATAAAATGTTGGTCTCTCTCTCTCTCTCAATGATAACACTTTCCTTAGCTTGTACATTCATACTCAAAATTTTTGAACCTTAAAAAATTGTATCCATGTGTGTTGCTTTTCATAATTTTCACACATCCATGCCTCGTGTCTGCTGCCCCATATTCATGTCCATGTGACATAGGTTAAATGAATGGTTTCAACAAATTATACGAACAAATGCTTGCACTCAAGCATCCAACACCATGTACACACTTCTTCCAAAAGCTAAAGAGAGCAAACACAGGAAATCTAAGCTCTTCAAGGTAACTTTTACTACCTGAACCAAAGGAAAATATTTCAGACTTGTAGGAAGTCCTAATGCACATCATCCTATTTAACTTTTGAAAGGAAAGGAAATTTTGCTTAAAAATGCACACAGAGAGAACCAAGGGAAGATATTGCAGACTTGTAGGAAGATCTATTTTTCCTAATGAATACATGATCATATTTATTAACTTTTGAAAGGAAAGTAAATTTTGCTCAAAAATGCACATATACAGATACGATAAGAGGGATGCAGCAATATAACAAAAAGAAAAAAATAAAAGATGCAACTTCTACCATCTAGGAAACAGCTCAAAAGCATTTACAAACAAGAAATTGAGCCAAAAAACTTGGGAGAAGTCAAAGAAAACTAAGATTTACCTTAAAGTTCTGTCGGTCATTCAGAGATTGTGCCTGTGACCTAACAAACATCATTGTAAGGCCTTAAACAAAGTACATCTATTATTAACAGTGAAGAGGAACAATCATGTTTGTTGCAAGTTTCAATTTTAAGGACTGTCCTTTATACCTAACCAATTCTACAATTGAAAGCAGAATCTTACCAGTGAAACCAATGCTTGTAAGTAGCCACCAGAGAAAACAAGACCAGGATGATAATTAGGTTGCATGTAATAATTGTGGTCATGCCCACACGAGCAGGTGCCTTCTTTTTCTTGCTCTGTAGTAGAAGTGCTTGAGGCTTGATTCTTGCCATTAACTCTCCCTACAACTATCCTTCTATGATCCTGAACCAGCTTGTTTAAGGAAAATCAATAAAAATATCAGTGGTTTGTAAAAAAAATTGAAAAAACCAAGCAGCCGTCATAAGTACAAAGGTAGCCTGACTAAAACAAATGACTACAGTAGGTGAATCAGCAACCCTGATGGCGACAACTTGAACTCAGAGATTTCAAACAAACATTAGTTTTTGATGTTTCTACATGGATGACCATAAGTTAATCACTTCTGTTTTTTCTTTGGTCACAAACATCATTATGCCTCAGTTACAAGTAGGAAATGATGATGCCGTACATCTCTAGAAAGGAAAAAAGTTTTGAGAGAATATATAATATATACAAAGAATCCAATCCATGGCCAACAAACTTTAAAGCAACAATAGCGAATACAAAGGCTTGAACTTCACCCATGTTAACAACGCACTTTATAATTTTGTTGTTTTCAAACACAAGAATTTCCTCACAGGTCGAAGGGAATAGAAGGAGAGGAAGACTGATAAGTTGGTGGTGAAAATTAGTGACACGAAATGTGGATTAAGAGTTCTTCACATGAATGCAGAAACAGGATTGAAGCTAACTCCAAGCAAGTGTAACACGTCCTTGATGATGACAGTGATGATGACCACACAGGATAGAACAATGATCACAATTTATTATTGTTATGGTATCTTAATTATGATTATCCAAAAAAAAAGGTTAGAGAAAACTTATTGAAATTGATGCATGGGTACATATGTGCAAGTTCTGTTTGATTTCAACCATGAGGGGTATTTTGACCACCGGTAATAAAAAGTTTCATGAATATATTATATACTGCATGTTGTTATACCTAAAGGTCTTTCAGGACATATTCTATTTCACCTTTAACTCTTTAACATTATGCTTATGTTTATATGTATATATAACAATCTATTAATCATCCTTTTGATAAGTTGTTAAAGTATTGAGAACAGCATTTTAAAAAGCATTAATTATCGGTTACTATTGCATGGGAAAAGAACTAAAACTTTATCATTTTCTTTGTTAACATTCTTAGAAAGGGCACGTCAGTCGTTCAAGTAACGCGTAGAAAGCCAAATTTATATCTGAAATTGGAACAAAATTTTCTGAGGAAATGCTTTTCCCAAGAACGCTTAAGCCCCATACGGGTTAACCTTGCCAAATAAATTTCTGTTGGTTCTTCCTAGTTTAGCTGCAAGAGGGTTTCAATTATGTTTTCTATTGAAATAAATCATATTATCTGGTAAAATAATAGCTGTATGCATCCAGTTGAAGTCTTTAACACTTTCTAGGAGTCAATAAAAGGTCAACAGTGAGTTCATACTTCATAGTACCTAATGAATGATATCAGCACTCAGTCATGGAACAGGCTACTGCAGGAAGCTAGGTGTTCACAAGTCATGTATTAGCTGACTGGAGTCACATGAAGGAGGAAGAGCCAACCAACCAGCTGGATTGATAACGTTCATGAAACCCGTAATTGGTGGCGACATTATATTTTTCACAACATGGATGATATGATACTCTAATGTGGAAAAGTTCTGCCTCTAACTAGCTACTGCTTCCCCATTAATTGTTTACAAAATTCCTCATTGGAGAGATAGAATTCTATGATTTGAGAGAAGCTGTATGAGGGCATGGAACGCTTATACCGTGCTCTTTTCTATGAAAGATTCTCTTTCATAGGAAATAGGACCTCTTTTCTACAAAGAGGGAAACAAGCATGTCTATGAGAAATATATGGTGAGACCCACATAATAAATGCAAAAAAGAGGCTTTCCTATCAAAATGTGTTCATACCTCTCCTCTCTGGAGAAGCACTTTCCCTCCAAAGCTATGGTACATGGACACCCCATTTTACCCTCGGTACCCGTGTCGACATGTGTGTCCCATGTCGACATGCGTCGACACCTGGACACGCCATTTTATCCTCCGTGCATACAAGTTTGTATTCAATTTATAATTTATAATTATATTTTCAGTTTATAACTTTATATTTTTAGTATATAATATATATTTTAGATATAGCATATATATTTAGATTATATTCAGTTTATTTTGAATTTATTTTGTATTTATGTAATATTTTATATATATAGCCGTGTTCCTGTACCCACATTTTTTGGAATTGTCGTGTTGTATCCTCCATACCCATACCCATACCCATACCTGTACCCAGGTGACATAGCTCCAAAGTAACTCTTTCAAAAGAAAGAGGCTTCGCTTGGGAGGGAGTGTAACAAATGCCTTAGTTTACTTGGTATGACTTGGAGAGAGTGAATTCTTGAACAGGCAGCCACCGTTTCATGAGCAATGTGTGTGCCTATTATTTTCTGTCGCCACAAAGTGTATGCTCAAGAAACGTGTCCAGGTGGATGATGTGCCCTCACCTATAAAACAGGGAATCTGTGAGATATTTTTTACATAAAAATCCATCCATCTAAACGAAGATGAATGCACCGCGAACACATTCGTAACAGGTCAGCAATGCAGCATCTCAAAATATCAATCCAATGTATTCTTAGTGGCCAATCTATCTTCAGAAATTACTGCTTAATGTATTCTTAATGGCAGGCCCATTATTAATGAAGTTGGTGCAGATAATAACCACAATTGAAGCATTGCTCTAATAACGTGCTATTGTTGAAAAACACACACACACAGTGCCGGTTCCTATCACCCTAAAACAGAGTAGATGGTTTCATGCTACACATGATACTTCAAAATCTGAAAGACTGCCAATTATCTTCCGCTCACAGGGCTTGCACAGATCCGAAAAATCCCGATACAAGAAATTACCCACCATGCGCATTCCATCAAGATCAGCGTTACTCCGAGTTGAATACTCATCATTACCTACCGAACTCGAATCTATTGCCAAAATCAGATTCCCTCATTTCAATCTTCAGGGTAAGAAAAAATTCTACCAAACATCTAGATCACTACTCCGCAAACGCCGCAACCTGATTTCCTCTTCGCGAATTATCCTATAGTATGTCGATGCGAGCCGGCCGAGAGACCAGGAACACATACATGTAATGTATCAACTGAATATCCCCGAGATTATTAGGGCAATAACTTCAAACATCTCACCACAGACATCGGGCACGACAATTCGAGATCCAAAATCACTTGAATTCCAATTTGAGGCAAGAAAAAACCGCCGTAATTTGAATCAATGCACTGGAAAACAGGCGTAGTGGCAAGCGATTAGGAAAATTCCACGTAATTTCCTTACCTTGTGGCAACCTTCCAGCGAAGACGAGCTCTCGCAATCCTCCGATCCTTCTGGTTCTACAAGACCCTAACAAGCAAGAAGAACGCCGGAGGATGAAAACAGAGAAACCCTAACCCTCATTCAGAAGCATGGGGGAAAATATACATGAAGAAACGGTAGTTCCAAACGAAGAATAGCGAAAAGGAAATGGAAGAGCAAGAGGATACCTGAATGAGGGCGAAGGGTAGCACGAAGAGTGGTGGGATCTGGAGAGAGAGAGAGAGAGAGAGAGAGAGGGGCGTCGTTGTTGATCGGGTGTAGAGTCGTTGCTCTCTCTCTCTCTCTCTCTCTCTCTCCTAATAAGTCACATAGACATGTAGACACGAAGACGCGTGACTCGGGTTCGACTCGAAAGTTTGAAACATTTTTTGGAAAGTATACACAAGGACGCGAAGCGTTTTTAATCAATAAAAAACTAGTTTCTGATATTTTAATATTAAAAATGCATTTTTAATAAAATATTACAATATTATCCATACGTGTCAGTGTCTATGTGGACGTGTCTTAGCGTGCCTTATTGCTCCATTTGGACACGACACAGCTTTTCATATTGTCTTTACGGGTCGGATCTTTAAACTGATACGCGTTGGATCACCTCGATTCCAAGGGGGGAGTCCGGATCAGGTGCCACATCATGGCAGAAAATTTTGTACCTTACGCACCTGATCGCCCTCCATCAGGTCTTGGGCCCCACAACTGACAGGCCCTATCCCCAAGATGGAGGGTAATCAGGTGTATAAGGCACAAATTTCTGTGCCATCATGGGGTAGTTCTGAATTCCCAGTGACAACCGTTTAAAACGGAAAAATAACGGCATTCAAATTTCATAAGAAATTAAAAAAAATCATATTTCTAGTTATTTTGTCAAGGAACCAGCCCTCTCAGGAAGAATGTAATTGACAATGAAAAGCATATTTTATGAAGATATATATAGATAAATGTATTTAAAAAATAATTTCACCTGTTTAGTACAAAACAGTGGATGAAAATGTAGTAGTGTGATATTTATGTTTTAATTAAAATATCACAATATTTTGGAGTTTAAAATAATGGCCTAAAATATCAGGTTCTTTGTGATATTTTCAAAATAGTATGGATATTTGCTACACTGATTATGATAACTCTTGTTTCCACCACGTGTAGGATTTGATTCTTAAGTATTGTGATAAATTTGGATCCTGGTCTAGCTCCAATCTTTCTAGTTTCTTGTCATGGCCCATAGTTATAAATATCAGTGATGTTTTGAAAAATATTGTGACTTATTCCATGAAAATTTTGAAGGTCGACATTATACTGAAAAAAATGTGATATTTTTTAAATATTGCTTGTTTTGGAGATAAATGAGATAAAACTACTTTTGCAAAGTTCTTATTGTTCTTCTTATTTCTTATATTTGTAAAAATACTTTTTTTAAGAATTTGTCAACTAAATACCATTTTGCATTTTTAATATTTTTTATCCTTTTCATGAAATTTTATTGATTTTCAGTATTTTATTTTTATTTTCAAAATTCATAGCATTCCCATTTTGAGATTCTATGATTTTCAATATTTGCTATATTTTTAATTATTATTCTCAAAATTTATGCATAACAAGATTTCTTCCCCATTCTAAAAAAACCATTTTAAAAACTAGTAGGTTTATCTTGCCAAGAAAAACTGAGTGAGATTTCCAACTTCATGAAAGCAAACCAATTCCCATTTTTGTTTCTTATGAGAAATTTTCTAAAAGGCACCTAAGGTTTGGGCAATAACTAGAAAGGCACCTAAATTTTAGAAAATTTTAAAAATGTGCCTAAAATATAGTATGGTTAATTAAAAAGGCCCAGGAGTTTACTATCAAGATTGTTGTTAAATGTGAAGTGAAATTACCATTTAACCATCAAAATCATGTTTTAAAAAATGCACCTAAAAAGGAGGGAAGGAGTCTAAATTAACACTTTTTTCTATAGACCAGCTGGGATTTAGCAGCCCCCACCAATTACACAACATATCATTGGGTTTTGAACTTGCAACGTCCCAACACATTGTGACTTTTGTGACTTGCACTAACAGCTCCTACCAAACAAGCGGAGCCCTTTTGATACTAGTAAATTAACTCTCTTAACTCATCTTCTTGAGATAGTGATAACTTAGCTTAAATGGATGAAAGTTTGTTTTGGATTAACTGTGCAAAAATTTAGGTGTATTTATAAAAAATTTAAAACTTAGGTTGCTTTTTTTTATTAATGCCCAAACTTTAGATGCATTTTTTAAAATTTTGCTTTTTCTAGGAACTTTCTCAAACCCCAATTAGATGTTAGCTAAACCATATTAGATGTTAGCTAAAAAAATTAGACAGGCACTAGGGATGTAAACAGTTCGGATTCAGATCACATGTGGCCAATACCATATTCCACTAATTAGATGTTAGCTAAACAAACTCGAATTCGGATTCATACTTGGATGGTGAAAAGCTCATACCATATTTATTTTTTTACATTTAAATGGATTCAAATATCCATCAAATTTGGATATTTGTCAAATTATATTGTAATCAGATATGGTTTTGGCTTACCAAATGCAACTAAATGGAATCAAATTCAGTCGGACATTGGATAAAATCAGATTCTTTGACATCCCTACCAGGCACCCAGACCTCAACCGCAGAGGGTGAAAACCAACCAGTTAAAGACTGATATTTACAACAGTTTTGCTCAATGGCTTATGAATCAAATGGGTTCTACTCATCCCCTTATGTCATCCCTATCTTCATGCCCCTCCTTGGGATTTCATTGATGCAAGTTGTTTTATCAAAATCAGAATCCACGGATGTGATCCACATCATTCATTTAGTGAAGATAGACATTTAAATTGCCGAAATCCAACTAGAGTTTTTGGTGATTGAAAAATCAGCGGTTGGCAAAACATAAAATTTTGTGATTTAAAAAATTCTAATTTTTTGAAAAAATAGGATCCAAGGGTGGTATTCTTACTAAATCAACCCTGAATCAATCTATAGTGTCAGATTTGATCAAAACAACTTACATAATAAGATTTAAGAGGGGTATGAAAATGATAAGTAACATAGGGGATGAGTGAAACTGAACTGCCCACGACTTCAGTGAAGATGAGCGAACAAATATTCCTCAGTTGATTAATTGCTTTTGTTAGAACTCAAATTGCTCCATGGTTTTTGGTTTGGTCCAGTATCTTGGGTCAGTTACTATAGTGGGTAGACGTACAAAGTACTCGGAAGAAATCGTTGATAAAAGTCCATCTATGAAAGAGTTGCTTGATTTACATGCGAATGCAATTTATAATTTGAGACTGCACAAGGGGAGCAGGCAGCACCATTATATACAAGAATTTCAGCAAGACTACACAAAGAGGTGGTGGTTGTTGAAGCAAGGATAGGGCCATGGAAGATCATGTAAAAGCTGCCACATGAGGCAAAGAGGAGGTGTCCATTATATCACTTTGTCTTTGTTTTTCTTCATTACTTTTTCTTTCCCTTGCAAGGCGCGGCGGCACGTCGACAATCATGATCAGGACGTGCGGTGGGCGATATTAGTGTGAGCGGGGTTGCTCCATCATCTCCATAACCACCACCATTACCCCTTCATCTTTTAGAAGCATGCTTAATTATACACTATCTTCAACCCGGAGTTTTACCTCGCAAGGAGGCGGGCCCATTAAGTGACCTGGTTCTTGGTTAGGGTTTTCCTTCATAAAAAAAACAACACATAACTAACGAACGTAACTGGTGTGCATTGGTGTCTTTCCTCTTGAAAACAC
Organism: Nuphar pumila; assembly: GCF_984573655.1. Taxonomy (NCBI): domain Eukaryota; kingdom Viridiplantae; phylum Streptophyta; class Magnoliopsida; order Nymphaeales; family Nymphaeaceae; genus Nuphar; species Nuphar pumila. The sequence continues at coordinate 80,941,835 of NC_143263.1, read as the reverse complement.
ATGCAAGTAGTGATTCCGCAAGTAGGATCCCTGTTATTGTCAGGAAACCCATAAAGCTAACAGAGACAAAGTTAACCAATTGAAAATCCGCTTGTCTGGTAGGAGCAGCTAGTGTACGTCACCTTGTGTTGGGACTTTTCAAGTTCAAATCCCAATGGTATCGTTGTAGGGGTCCGTCTAATCCCATCTTGCCTTTAAAAAAAAAAAGAGATAAAGTTAGGGAGTGCTTTTTGATGAGAACATGTTGTAGTGGTGTTGGTGATTGGGTGCATGCTTAAGAGAGTGAAGGGATGTTGGAGATGTGACATGATGATGACCATGATGATGGAGTACCACTCTCACACTAGTACTGGCCGTCGATCTAATGGCAGGGAACCATCCAGGCCGTCTGACATGGAGTGCCCCTCGTCTCCTTTCTTCATGCTGCGGCTTTTTCACCATCTGTATGGCCAGGTGACCAGAGCTTGTCCTTCATGCATGCCGGATCTGTAAGCATTATGATTTTACTTGTTAGTCATCGTTTCATGTTCATTTAGCTCATCATTTGGCATAACGGATCAGGTCATATAGAGTATGATGGCCGTCGTCATATGCCAATCCTGACTGTTGGTATCGCCACGTGCCACCCTCCTTCCTTTTCCTTATTAAGTGGGCACATTGCTACAAGATAAGTGTGCACATTGCTAGATCTGATTTCTCGATACTAGTGGTCATATGCCATATGACCCGATTCATTATGTTTATTTGAACATATATGCATTGACATATGATAGTGCCCCCTATCCAATGCCATATGACTCGATTCTTTCTGTTTATTTGAATATATCCAAGACAGTGCAACGAGCTGGCCCAGCCCCTTTCTTGGATGAGCCAACCTGCATTAAAATCCCATGATCTGGTCAAACACGGGCGTCAGAAGGCTGGACCTATAGTCAGAAACCTGACTAAAGCCCATGCCCGGACAGGCCCCTGGGCTACTTGACATAACTCAATGGTAAACAACAGGTTTGACTAACTCGAGCCAACCTTGCCAAGGGCGCCGGTCAAACCTAGCATGGCCTTTTAACACCTTACGTACCTAAGCTTGGTTTAGGATGTGACGGTGGTTCAATTGTCCTCTGCTGCTAGGTTGAAGCCATGGTCATGCCCTACGCTTGCCTCCAAAGAGACTAGACCAATATGCACCCAGGTCAAGGCGGGTCTCCTCGGAGTGGCCTCGACCTGGTTTCTGCTTTTGATCTGGCATAGGTCAAAATCCAGCTGCAGATCGATCACCATACAGCCCTAGACAAGGGTGAAACCAGGTTTTGTTTGAGCCTGGTCATATTTGATCTGGTTCCATATCCAGCTTTTGAAATGGTTACATCTAAATATTGATCTGAATATGAACTACATCCAATGCAGTGGTTTGAATCTAATGCAGTCTACACCCATCATAGAAACAAAGAAAACAGCCCACAAGGGCTCTGCTCATCTGGTAGGAGTGACTTATGAATGTCACCAAATTGACGGGATGTCACAAGTTCAAAACCCATGGGTGGCGTCCCTTGCTGCAAGGTCGAAACTGGTTGAAATCCCTCATGGGCAGAGAGGACCTCAAGGGTTTTACCGACTGGAGTCCACCGAATGTGCAGTTGGTGATGGGGGGCTTTTTCCTTGGACTACCCAAACAAATATATATATATATATATATATATATATATATATATATATATATATATATATATATATATATATATATATATATATATATATATATATATATATATATATATATGTTATTCCAACCTTGTGAAAATGGCTTTAAGAAAAGAGAATTCAAGCCTAGAGGCACGTTCTTAAGATCGCTATCTTTAGAACTTCAATCGCCCCACTCCGGAAATTCCGAAGATGTGAAAAAGGGTTTTGTTACGACTAAGTTCCCAGGATACAACTAGGCTTGAACCTCAAGAGAGTCACTGCTTCGCAAGAACAGATGACCTCTCCCACACATGAACTCAGCAAGCCAAACCGAGAAGAAAGAAAGGAGAAAACTGGAGAGTTAGAAATTCTGATGATTTCAAAAAGACGAAAATAGAAGAATTTATAGACTTTTAGAGAGGCCAAAACGTTTTGTGATAAATGAGATTAAAGGCCATAAATCTGACAGTTTGAAAATAGGACAAAAGGTAGCTGAACGGTCACCCACCTTTGACTGTCAATCAAAGGCCTCCAAAAACCGTCCAACAGTCACAAAGCGCCTTAAACTCAATATAAAAGCTATTAAACCTTTCAAACGGCCAGATGTCTCAAAATCGAAAAATCAAAATGGATATTTGCGCCTCATATGCACCTCGCACCGCTGCGAGCGTGCAAAGTGCAAAGTGCGCCATCAAAATGCCACATTGCGCCTCAAGCGCCCTTGCGCACGCATGCGCGCACGCGCGCGTGTGCGCGAACGGCGCGTCCATTGCTGCACGATGCGCAGCAACGTCCGCAATCCACCTAAATACTCAAGGCTTACCAAAGTAAAGAATAGATTACAAACTCTCTATTTAAACCTCTTGAAAAACTTTTCTCTCTTAGATATGGGACTAAACTTTTTCCAAAACACTTTTGGTAGTAACCATTAATAATGTAAAACTTTCCTAACAATCCCCCACTAGTTTTAAAATATATTTGGCTTGCATAGAAACTTATGCATTAGTGAGAGTGTCTGCATGACTTGAACCCCCACTATATGAAAGAAAACCTAAATTAACCAAGGTGTTAAGTGGACTTACCTTGAACTTAGCCCCTTATATTGTTAACGGAGTTTTCAATCATACATCTGTTTCCAAAAGTTCGATTGTGTGGATTTCATGTTGACACATTTAGAGCCTTGTGCTTTCCTGGATTCATGAGTGCTCTAGAGAATTGCCAATTCTCATAAGAAACGGCTCACATTTCTACACTCATATAGGTGAGTTTGTCTAGGTGTACTGTAACACACACCTTAGCCTTAAGGCCTACAAACTCATTAAGAGCTATTAGCTCAACCCTCATATTAGTTACAGCTCATGAGCACACATCAGTAATGGGCTTACATAAATATGCTCAATATCTGTCATTCACCAATTCGTTTCCCATTGAACCTATGCATGTGGGATCTCCAACGCTCTAGGTTGGGTATCCTTAGGTGATGACTTAATTGGCTTAATTCCCATTCCCCTCGATGTTTTATTGATGACATCTCTCGAAAGGCCTTTCGTAAATGGGTCTGCCAAATTTTGACATGACTTCACATATTTCAATGAAATAATATTGTCATCAATCATTTGTCTTATAAAACTGTGTCTTAGACTAATATGTCTAGACTTTCTATTGTATTTCATATTACCTGCTTTACATATAGCTGATTGGCTATCACAAAACATTGAAATAGCAGGTATAGGCTTCTCACCTAGTGGAATATCCACTAGCATATTCTTAAGCCATTCAGCTTCTCTACAAGCAGATGCCAAAGCAATAAACTCATATTCCATTGTAGAATGAGTTATACAGGTCTGTTTCTTAGACCCCCATGCAACTGCTCCTCCTCCAAGGGTAAAAACCCAACCACTCGTAGACTTGGAATCTTCAAAGTCAGTATTCCAACTTGCATCACTATACCCTTCAATAACAGCAGGAAACTCGGTATAGTGAATTCCATAGTCTAAAGTATGCTTTAGATATCTAAGAATCCTGTTCACTGCATTCCAGTGTTGATGACCAGGATTATTAGTGTATCTACACACTTTACTCATTGCATAGGCAATGTCAGGCCTTGTGCAGTTCATTGCATACATAAGGCTACCTACAACACTGGCATATTTTAATTGTTGAACACTAGCACCATCATTAGGAGTCAATTTCATATTTGAATCATATGGGGTGCATGCTGGTGAACTATTAAGATATCCATACTTTGTAAGAATTTTCTCAATATAGTATGATTGACATAATATAATACCATTTTTATTTATTATTATTTTGATTCCTAAAATAACATATGCAACACCCAAGTCTTTCATACAAAACAAGGAAGATAAAAATCTTTTTGTTTGATTTATGCATTCACTATTGTTACCCAAAATAAGCATATCATCAACATATAAACAAATAATAATAATTGAGCCACTATCTACTTTACTGTAGACACATTTGTCCGCATCATGAATTTTAAAACCATTATGCACCAGAGAACTATCAAATTTTTCATGCCATTGCTTAGGGGCTTGCTTTAATCCATATAAGGATTTCTTAAGTTTGCAAACTTTGCGCTCTTGCCCTAGCACTACAAAACCTTCAGGTTGCTCCATATATATCTCTTCATCTAATTCTCCATTCAAAAAGGCCGTTTTCACGTCCATTTGATGGATTTGAAGCTTATATATGGCAGCCATGGCAATCAGAATTCTAATAGTAGATATTCTGGTTACAGGAGCAAAAGTATCAAAATAATCAATATCTTCTTTTTGTTTAAAGCCTTTTGCAACCAAACGTGCTTTAAATTTATTGATTGTACCATCAGCTTTTAATTTCTTTTTGAAAATCCATTTGCAGCCAATAGTTTTGCAACCAATAGGTAAATCTACTAATTTCCAAACATTATTAGACATAATTGATTCTATTTCATCATTAATAGCTTCTCTCCAAAAGGCAGCATCTTGAGAAGACATAGCCTCTTGAAAAGACACAGGATCATTCTCAATTAGAAATGTATAAAAGTCAGAACCAAAATTAGTTGGTTTTCTAATGCGTTTACTGAGTCTAACTTCAGTTTCTGGTTCATCAACACATTCATTAGAATATTCAATCATGTCATTTACAGGAAGTTCATCTACTATAATCCGGCTGCCATCAAGAAGAGAATCAAATGCATTTTTATGTTCTATAAAAGATGCATCTCTAGATTCTACAATAACATCATTAACAATGTCAAAAAATCTATATGCTTTACTATGTTCAGCATACCCAACAAATGCACATTTAAATGCTTTAGGTCCAACCTTCTTCCTTTTATTTTCTGGAATTTTAACATATGCTAAACAACCCCAAACACGAAAATAACTAAGATTAGGTTTCTTTCCAAAACACAATTCATAAGGTGATTTATCAGATTTGGAATAAGGAACTCGATTAAGAATATAACAAGCAGAAAGTATAGCTTCTCCCCATAAGTTGGAATGCAAACCCGTATTAAGAAGCATAGCATTCATCATTTCTACAAGTGTTCTGTTTTTCCTTTCTGCTACTCCATTCTGTTCAGGAGTTCTAGGAGCTGACGTTTGATGGATAATACCATTATCTTCACAAAATTTATCAAATTCTCCACCTAAGTATTCACCTCCTCTATCTGTTCTTAAATGTACAATCTTCGTTTTAAACCTATTTTGTACTTCAGCTAGATAAAGAAGAAATTTGGAAAATGCTTCAGATTTATGTTTCAACAAATAAACATAACAAAATTTTGAGTAATCATCTATAAAGGTAATAAAGTACCTATTGCCACCACGACTCAAAACATTATCCATCGTACACACATCAGAATGCACTAATTCAAGCAATTTATAATTCTTTTCTACACTAGGAAACGGGAGTCTAGTTAGCTTAGTTTGAATACATGTCTCACACTTATGTTTATGTTCTATTTTCACATGACACGGAAGAAGACCAAAGTTATTCATATTATGAATGCAACGAGAATTTATATGTCCTAATCTTGAATGCCAAAGAAAATAAGAGTCAACCATATAAACAGAAGTAGTAGCTTCATTTATGCTCATCTTGAACATACCACCAGTGGCAAACCCTTTTCCTACAAAGATTTTCCCTTTGGTCACAGTTACAATCCCAGACTCAATAACAATCTTAAAACCATTTCGTGACAGGAGATCTGCAGAGATTAAATTTTTCCGAACTTCTGGAGCATAGTAGACATTCTCAAGTGTTAGGACTTTCCCGGAGGTGAACTTAATTTCCACACTCCCTTTTCCCAGCACTTTAGTTGAGGAAGAGTTTCCCATAAAGAGATTGCATCCCTCCCCCACTACTTCATACGACTTGAACAAGTTCCTGTCGTTTGCCACATGAACAGTGTTTCCAGTATCCAGGTATCAGTCCTTATTTGCAGCCACTATAAAGGTTTCAGAGATTACAGCAACAAGCCTCTCCTCTGACTCATTTGGCTTAGGACCAGTCCTCTTCCGTTCTCTGCATTCTCTAGCAAAATGGCCAAACTTGCCACAAACATAGCAACTAATTTTCTTTTTATCAGTTGGCTTTTTCCCTTTCACAAAATTCTTTTTGATTTTCTGGGTTTTCATGATTTTGCCACCATTGTTACTAACAAAATTCACTTTAGGATAACCTTCTTTAGGACTCGAATTCTTTTTGTCACGAAGACGAGTCTCTTCCTCAATTCGGATGTCCTTAAGAAGGCCATCTAAAGTGATTTTCTCATTTTTATGTTTTAGGTGATTCCTATATTCTTTCCAGGAATCCGGCAGCTTCCCAATAATGACAGCAAGTTGGAAGTCATCATCAAGATACATACCTTCTCCTTTGATCTTATAGGCCAGTATTTGCATCTCATGAATTTGAGCAAGTATAGGCTTATCATCAACAATAGAAAAATTAACATACTGATCTACTATAAACCTTTTGTTACCAGCATCTTCTGCATTGTACTTGATCTCGAGAGCATTCCACAACTCTCCAGCCGACTCCAATGGTGAATACAGGTCAAAGAGTGAATCGGCTAAAGTGTTCAGGATATGCCCTTTGCATCTGTAGTTGTCAGTATGCCACTTCTCTCGCTCTTTCTTCTGTTCTTCTGTCTCAACTTCTCCAGCAACGACAGTGGGACAGGGCTTTTTGAGGACATAGTCGATATGCAGCTCAGACAGCAAGAACGATACCTTTGATTGCCACCGCTTGAAGTTTGACCGATCAAATCGATCAAGTTTTTCAAGGTCACGGCTAAGCAGATTGATGGAGTTGGATGTCGAACCAGAGGCCATTTGAAGTTCTAAAATTGTTATTCCAACCTTGTGAAAATGGATTTCAGAAAAGAGAATTCAAGCCTAGAGGCACGTTCTTAAGATCGCTATCTTTAGAACTTCAATCGCCCCACTCCAGAAATTCCGAAGATGCGAAAAAGGGTTTTGTTACGACTGAGTTCCCAGGATACAACTAGGCTTGAACCTCAAGAGAGTCACTGCTTCGCAAGAACAGATGATCTCTCCCACACATGAACTCAGCAAGCCAAACCGAGAAGAAAGAAAGGAGAAAACTGGAGAGTCAGAAATTCTGATGATTTCAAAAAGACGAAAATAGAAGAATTTATAGACTTTTAGAGAGGCCAAAACGTTTTGCGATAAATGAGATTAAAGGCCATAAATCTGACAGTTTGAAAATAGGACAAAAGGTACCTGAACGGTCACCCACCTTTGACTGTCAATCAAAGGCCTCCAAAAACCGTCCAACAGTCACAAAGTGCCTTAAACTCAATATAAAAGCTATTAAACCTTTCAAACGGCCAGATGTCTCAAAACCGAAAAATCAAAATGGATATTTGCGCCTCATATGCACCTCGCACCGCTGCGAGCGTGCAAAGTGCAAAGTGCAAAGTGCAAAGTGCGCCATCAAAACGCCACATTGCGCCTCAAGCGCCCTTGCGCACGCGCGTGTGCGCGTGTGCGCGTGTGCGCGAACGGCGCGTTCGTTGCTGCGCAAGTTCGTTGCTGCACGATGCGCAGCAACGTCCGCAATCCACCTAAATACTCAAGGCTTACCAAAGTAAAGAATAGATTACAAACTCTCTATTTAAACATCTTGAAAAACTTTTCTCTCTTAGATATGGGACTAAACTTTTTCCAAAACACTTTTGGTAGTAACCATTAATAATTTAAAACTTTCCTAACAATATATATATATATATAAAAGAAAATATACCTTAGTTTCTTCGTTTGGTGTTGGATTTGGATCTTCTATTGTTCATTTAAGTTCCTTCTGATATATTCCCACATAGCATGTTTGAGACCATAGTCACAACTCTCGTTCTTGGGAACATATTTGAGAGAGAAAATTTCATGATATATTGAAAAAAAAGTTCTTTCGGGAAAATATCTATGCATATAAATATCGAAAATATATAAAAAATAATAACAAAAATATAAATAATATAAAAACTAGAGAAAACATTTTTATAGCATTATTGTCGGGCTAAAAACTCTTAGAACACCCATGGATCTGGATCCACTTAAGCATCTGCCCATGCCCAGAAACTACGAGTTGGCTCCACAAATGTTACAGAGGTAATGAGTAAGTTTCCAGATAAAATGATGATGGGATTAAATAACAGAAAGAAAAACCGATCAGCAAGCTGAAATTCAGGGATACTGTCCTCCAAGAATATCGACTTGCCTATCCTGGGACTTGCCTTGGTTTTCTGACTCTCAAGGTAAACATCAGATGATCCCAACCATTCTTGTAATCTGATTCATTATAAATACTATGAGTTGCACTCTCTCACTCTCTCTGAAATAGATTGAAAAGATATATATATATATATATATATATATATATATATATATATATATATATATATATATAGATAGATAGAGAGAGAGAGAGAGTTTTGTCCATGGACGTAGATTCCTTTAGGAATCAAACGACGTTATATTCGTGTTCATCGTTTGAACCATTTTTGTATATGGTATTAGAGCAGAGACAGCAATCCTGAGCACAGGATCAGCTACCTCTTTATCAGCTTCATCAACATCTAGCAGCTCATTCTCAAGCACACCGTCCGGTATGTCTGGCCTTATCCTCGCTCAATTTTCGAGCAATTTACATCATTTTTCAGCCATTAAACTCACGGCTGAGAACTACCTGATATGGGAGTCTCAGTTCAAGCCGACTCTATTAACCTATGGTTTGATGGGCCTAGTTGACAGTAACAGGCCTGCCCCACCAAAGACTATTGAAGGTTTATCTCAACCAAATTCTGCTTATGATGAATGGTTAAAGCAAGATCAGCTTTGACCAAGTTGGTTGATATCAACTCTCTCTCTGAGCCTATCCTTACCCAAGTTATAGGCCTTGAATCTTCATATGCGGTGCGGACTGCACTCAAACAATCTTAAGCAGCCCAGTCCAGATCCCGTGTGATGCAACTGAAATCCCAATTTCAGGATCTCAGAAAGGGTTAGAAGTATCTTGATGAGTATGTGCAGAAAGCTAAGAGCCTTGCTCATCAGCTTGTTGTAACATCTAAGCCAATTAGTGAAGACGGTTTAATTATGCAAATATTGAAAGGTTTACCTGGAGAATATAAGGCCCTTAAAACTGGCATTGAGACCAGAACTAATCCCTACACTCTCAATGAGATTCACGTCTGAATGCACCAATTCAAAGACTCTAGAAGAAATGAAATTTTGTCTAGCAAAAGGTAGATATTTTATTTTCCCAAGTATGCAATCAATACAATTTAATATTTTCATCATTATAAAAAATTTCAAACAAAAAAACAAAGCACTTTAGATACACCTAGATCATCTAATCTCTTATGCCAAAGTTCAAAATCATTATGTTTAGCAATAATACAATTTTTTTTTGGATAGTTCAATAAAGTTTATGAAGCAGAGGCTTCTTTCTCTAATGGCCTTGCCTAATCAGCTTATAGTGATCCTGCACCCAACAACCTTTCGATAAAAAAAAACATCACCCATGGTCAGAAATTTGTGAAATGCAAAAAAGATTTAGATTTAATTTTAGATATGCCTAACATTTGAAACAATTTTTTTTTGAGTTCAAGAGTTTTGTTAATATTTCACATGCTTTTATATATATAAAAGTTTCATCAGCCATAAAAACAAATTAATCATATGAATTGTTGAAATTTGTCATTTGGAGTCATATGAAGAAGCTCTCGAATTCAAAAGACAAGAATTCATACTGGGGAGGGAAGAGGTAGAGACCACACAATATCGGTGGTGGTGGATGAAGCTTTGAGAAACAGTTAAAGGGCCTCAATCAATTGTGACAAAGAGAGATTTAATGCATTATATCGAGTCCATTCTTTTGTCCTTATTAAGAAGGAACCGGAGCCACTCTCTTTTCGTTCACTTTCTTTAATTTGGGGTAATATGATTTAATATTCCCTGATTCTCTACAAAAGTGGCAAATAATATTTTTCTTTCCAACACTATCTTATTGATACTTATTAAAGTAAGGAGGTTTATAAGATTTGACATTGGAATCAGACTTAGATACGGCCAACATAGATTATTTTGGCTTCATAGAGGATTTGAGCCTTGTTTCCTCCATACACACTTTCGCCAATACTTCATGGAGTGAGAGATTCCCACAATGATGTGTGATGGTAATATGAACTTGCTCATATTAAGGTCTCAATACTTTCATGAATTAAAAGAATTGTTCTCCTTGAACACGCTTATTCCATATAAGATATCTCACGATCTTTTTAATTTACCATAATACCCTCTGATAGTTTGATCATCTTGATTGCATGAATGTATCTTGTATCTAAGCTCCTACAAATAAGCGACATCCTTTTAAGTGTACACTTGCTTAGGGAAGATCCATGTTTCATAGGTCCTTTCAAAGATGAAATATTGACACATGGATCTTTATCCATGCTATTCCTAAACCATGAAAGTAACTTAGCATGACTCACTCCTCATTTTTTCAAGGCCTTTCGATAATCAAACATAGCTTTCTCCTTTTCACATCCTTTAGAGCTTCTTCAACTTCATTCACCTCTTTAGTGAGAACAAGTGTGGATCCATCAACCAAGTGTAATAACCTCAATTTTTGTATTTAATTACCGAAATTTATCTGAAAATTAATAGGTATTTTTTTTTTAAATTTGGGTCTGGGATCCAAGCTTCGGATCCAGGATCCATAAAGTGATCCATATAGAATATCACATATATATAAAATATATCACATAAATGAAATTTAATGTGTGGATCCATGGTTGGATCCATTTGTATCCAATCTAATGACTCATTTCGGTAAGCCATCGCGGATCCAGACCGAGTCTGGATCCCGGGTCTTGGACCGGGCCGTGCCCCGTGAAACGAAAAAAAGTAAAAGAAAAGCTCGATAAGAGGGTTGCTCGATAAAACCTGCTAGGGTCTTTGAGAACCCTAGCAAGAGTCGATAGCGATGAAGGGGAAAGGGGGGGCACTGCGCAGTCGTCGGGGAGGGTTCCTCTCTTTTCAGGCACCCTCCTATAAGAAGGGGTCCTCGAATTCTCTCTCTCTCTCTCTCTCTCTCTCTCTCCCTCTCGTTCTCTCCTCTACCCTCTGTCTCCCCTTCATCCTTTCGACTTCTTGCGTGACCCATCCGCGGCAGCCACCTTTTCTTCCGTCGTCGGAAGTGGTAGGGCCACCGGAACCGGCGACCATCGCCTCGTGACAAACCACCTTTAGAGCGCTGAAACAGGTCGAATTTCCTGTTTTTCTTCTTTAGGGTTCCCATATGTCGAGAGATGTGTGTGGGTTCCGTGAATGGCAACCTGAATTATTATTTTGGGGGTTTTCAATTCCGGTTTTGTGGTTGCCGGAAATACTCAGTGAAAGGGAGATTTGGGGGTACCTTTCGATTTCTGCAAACAGAGTCAATTTCGGCAGCTATGAAAATCCGAGTGAATGGCGGCAGGGAATTCGAAATCCCAAATCTGCAATTTTAGGGATTTCAGATTTTCCTGACAGAAGGGTTTTGATTCTTGTTATGAACTATAAAAAAAAATGTGAATCGTGTACACGTGAATACTTGTAGATTTAAACCCATGAACAATAATGTAGTTCATATTATAGTTTTATTTCAGTTTTCTTTTGGTATCCATCTGGTAGTTTCTGATGTAATGGTCTTATTAGTATTCCCTGAGTTTTAGAAGTGCTGCCTCTATCAATGATAAGTTGTAAAGTTACCTGAATATAAGTTTCTTATTTAAACCTAAGATGTTTCATCCTTTACAGTAACATTAACATCATCGTATGACTGATATTTCGCTTCTCAGTACACTTTGTGCACTTATTGAATTATAAATGTTATGGTACACTAGTATAAGAATTTGGTAGTTCAGGTTAAACAAATTTTTTTGTGTGATCTCAAGGTATCATGCAAATATGTGTTGAATCTGTGCATGTCAATGCATAAAAGATATTCTCGCCCACATATGAACTATTGCTTCCTTTCCTTCAGAAAAAAAAGGATTAGCAGGATGCATGTTTTTTTTTATTGGGCTAGATTTTTTTTTTGTATTATTTGCAATGTCAAGTCATTACTTGCATGATCTGTTACTTAATTCTTTCATAAAAAAAGGACAAAAATCCATGAATAACATGTTTGTATAAGGCACCAGTTCTGTGTTAGGACTATGCAATAAACTCATAAAATGTGTACTCTCTAGAAAGGTGATGCATGGTTAAGTAAACTACAAATTCCTGTACACGCTGAAATATTAGATGGGATCACTTGTGTTTTAATTGATCATCATATTATTGCAGTATGTGCTATTGAAATATATATATATATATATATATATATATATTATGTTATCTTAATGACAAGAATGGATGTCTCGAGCTGGATTAGGGCTTGTGCACATTAATTTGGTTAACCTATGTTCAATTGATATTGCAATATGTTGTAGCATATGAAGAGTAGTCCTAACTGAGTAAGATATTATATTGAAAAGCCTACTCGTAATTGAGATTTGTACATTGTTTTACTTTTTCCCAATTTTCTGCTTTATGGCAAAATTGCATGAGGAATTATGATAATTGACCACATGCACCATTGTTGAACGTACACAGAAGCCTGTGTATGCTTAAGGTTGTTACATTGAGTTCAAAAATATTATGGTGCACTTAGTCACATTTGGATATGTGCCTTCCCGCGAGTGGGCCGTTTGAGAAACCTGCCTAATGGGCAATATGGGTTGAATACCCGATGTGGGTACTTGGGTTGTTAACTTGTGTGATATGACAATAATACTGATGAAAAACTTAATCTTAAATGTTGTGTGCCCGACTGGTTCAAAGGTACCAAGGCATCAGTGTTTGCTAGTTTAAAAGTACCGAAGTACTCTGGGTAATAACCATAATACTGATGAGAAACTTAAATTTAAATTTTGTGGCCTGACTGGTTTAAAGGTATCAGGGCTTGTGTGCTTGACTGGTTTAAAGGTATCAAAGCACTCTAAGTGGGTTTTTACAATCAAAATGAAAAAAAAAATGAAATGTGTATACCTTGGTAAAATGACTAAGGTTAGGGACCTACTACTATAATAGTAGGAGGTAGTTTGGAGAAATGACCCTGTACGTTGGGTAAATTTAAATAAATGAAAAGATCAACCCACTCAGATTCGGTCTTACCTTAGAGAGGGTAGGTGATACAAAACTCTAGAGACGTGTTTTTTGTTTCGAGAAAAAATGACTCGTTGGTCCCCAGTCCTCGGAGTTGGGGGACCCGGACTACCAAATGTGTCCTAGGTGGTAGCTTTATGTTCTTCTGCATAAGTTAGGGATGTATCCTATTTTGATTTGGGCCTTTAGGAGGTTCTCTCGGTCACTGACCGCTCTCTTAGGATTTACAATTTTGGTTAGAACGTTCGGGTTAATAAAACACCCATAAATAATAAACCCCCGAATGTTCTCTTTCGTTACAGGTGATTCGGCCCACGTGTACCCACATGATAATTAAAGATAAAACATTAAAATTAGATCATCTTAGGAATCACTTTTGAATAAGCAGTGACAAACTTACACTTTTATACCTAGCAGTTATTGTAGGTACGTGGTTATTTACTTTTAAGCATGCAAGGAATTCTGTGGTGATTAGATGCTTAAATTTTGCTAAATCTTTTACTTGCTAGTTCGTTTCTTTATAAATTGTTGATGTCATAATGTAGATTCTTTACTTGTTCTTGCATATGCTGAAAATCACACCCAGCACCCACATCACATACTTGACACATGATATATCTGCAAGAAAATTTACAGTATTTTCTACTTAGACTGACTGTAGGCTAATTCTTATAAATTTACCATTTTTCAAGTGAAAAATAGAGTTTATGAGCGGCTGCAGGATGAGGCTTGGATCTAGATTTTGAATTTACTGTTCTCGGGATATTTTGGTTTCTCTTTTAATTATTAGAACATGTCATTAAACTTTGATGTTATTATTCATTTGATAATGAAATAAAATAAATGATTTGGTTAGCTCTCCACTGTAATGTTTCAGAATGCTTAACCTCATAGTATTTGTTGTTTCCACTGTTAAAAAAAAAAATCCTAAAAAAAAAATAGGATAAAATTTTGGGGTGTTACAGTTATGGTATCAAAGCCTGAGAACAATAAATCAAAGATCACGGTCGTGCCACACCCTGCAAGCGCTCTGTGAGTATAATTCTTTATAAATGATGATAATTGCATTGTTCCGCCTATATAAGTGTAGTTATGTATAATGATAATGGTAGGCATATTAAGATACTTGATATGTTTGTAATATTGTGTGCCATCAAAATCTGTATTAGATGTATCGTCGATCCCAAGCCAGTTCGAGTACAGCCAATGAATGGCAGGAGCAGAAGGGTTTCGTGATGGAAACTCTTAGTAATCTTTCTCAAACAATAGATACCCAAATGCACAACCAGACAGAGCTAGCCGCGGCCATAAGCGAAAGTCATAATACCGACGCAATCACCTATGAGAAGTTCCTGAAGTTGAATCCACCAACTTTTTCAGAAAAGGCTGACCCGGAGTTAGTCGAGAGCTGGATCGCAGAGACAAAATGAGCTTTTCGAGTTCTGCCTGTTCCTGATGATAAGCAAATAGACTTCGGTACCTACCGCTTGACGGAAGATGCACAGAAGTGGTGGGACACAGCCCAATCCATCCACTTTGCCGGGATGGATCCTATTTCATGAGAAGTTTTCAAGGAGGCGTTTTTAGAGACATATTTTCCACAACATGCTCGTGATCAGAAGCAACAGGAGTTCCCGGAGCTTACTCAAGGGAATATGAATCTGGTAGAATACACTATCAAATTTCAGACCTTGGAGAGTTATTGCCAGAATTTGTTTGCGAATGATAAAGCCAGGGCAACCAAGTATGTCTGTGGACTCAAGGACGGATTACGACCCCGAGTGATGATTAATTTGTCGTCCATCCTCGCACAAGCCATTGAAGTTGGTACTATGTTGAACGAAGAGTGAGAGCGATCAAGGAAGGGTCAGAATGACACACCGTGAAAGCGGAAAGTCGGTCCACAGCAGCACCAGGGTGGCAAGAAGCACCAGCCACCTCACAAGAAGATAAGTACAATGGTGGTGCTCGTCCTCCACATCATCAGGGACAAAATCGGGTTTGCCCAAAGTGCAACGGGTTCCATAACTGGTAACCTTGCCCCAGGGACACCGGTGCATGTCTCTATTGTGGCAAGATGGGTCATTATGCTCGTCAGTGCCGTAAGAAGATGACAGACATGCAGAGGAGGAATAACAGAGGAGGACATCAGCAACAACAACCACCTCAGCCACAACAGACACCGCAACAAAATGCCCAAAAGAGGGTGCCAGGATGAGTATATGCGACTACTGCAGAAGAGCTAGAGAAAGAGAATTTGGTGCAAGGTACGGTAATTGTTGATAGTCATGATGCACTTGTCCTTTTTTATTATGGTGCTACACATTCATTCATATCTATAGAGTTTGCTAAACTTTTAGGTGCACATACTGAATCCCTGAAACATGTATTAGATGTGTACAATCCTATAGGATATAATTCAATATGTGTAAACTACATCCCTAATATAACAAATGTGTTGGAGGGGCAGAACTTACCTGCTGACCTAATCGTGTTCGCTATGACTAAATATGATGTCATATTGGGGATGGATTGGTTATATGAACATTATGCCAATGTTCTTTGTCGCCAAGGGAAAATGGTTTTGTCATGACCAGGATTGCCAAAGGTTGAGTTTAGGCTCTCCAAACCTATGGTAAAGGCTCGAATTGTATCGGTACTAAAGGTTCAAAAGTATATGCGGCAAGGGTGTCGAGCATTCCTAGTGAATGTATTTTCCTACGAGCTGAAGGTCACACCATTATAAGAACTTGAAGTTGTTCATGAATTCCCGGAAGTGTTTCCGGATGAGTTGCCTGGGCTACCTCCACAACGTGAGGTGGATTTTCATATCAAGTTATTGCCTGGGATGACACCGATCTCGAAAGTGCCCTATCGTATGGCCCCAGTGGAGTTGGAGGAACTAAAGAAACAACTTCTAGAGTTAATGGAGCGAGGTTTCATTAGACCTAGCGTATCACCATGGGGAGCACCAGTTCTCTTCGTAAATAAGAAGGATGGGTCTATGAGGCTGTGCATAGACTATCAGATGCTAAATCAGGCGACCGTCAAGAATAAATATCTCCTACCTTGCATTGAAGACTTGTTCGATCAACTGCAAAAGGCTAAGGTGTTTTCAAAAATCGATCTCAGATCTGCATATCACCAACTTCGGATCAAGGACGATGATATTTCTAAGACAACCTTCAAAACAAGGTACGATCACTACGAGTTCGTAATTATGCCATTCGGACTAACAAATTCTCCCACTGCATTCATGGATTTAATGAATCGGGTATTCAGAGCGTACTTGAATACTTTTGTGATCGTCTTTATCGATGATATACTTATATACTCTGAAAGCATAGAGCAACATCGAGACCATTTGAGGATTGTATTGGAGACTCTCAAGGAACACCTCTTGTTCACAAAATTCTCCAAGTGTGAATTCTGGCTCGAGAAGGTTATGTTCTTAAGCCATGTCATATCGCAAGATGGAGTATCGGTGGACCCGGCTAAGGTTGAAGTTGTATTAAATTGGGGTCAACCGAAGAATATCGGTGATATCAGGAGTTTTCTTGGGTTAGCAGGCTATTATATAAGATTCATTTTGTAATACCCGTGATTTTTATCAAATAAATAAACTTGAAATTTATGTCCTTAAGCTGATACCAGGATATTTTTATTGTTTTATGTGTTTAATACGTATTTGGATCTTAGATATCTTGTTTGGATCTTTAATGTCAAAACCCTAATATACTATTCGAATCATAGATATCGGATCACAAACCTATTATGTAGATACCTAGTAGTAAATTTCAATCTCTTGTTTCAGATCTTTGATATTGGATCCTCAATATCAAGGTCATATTGAATACTGGATCCAGGAAGAACTTAGTGGATCCGCAAAGTGTAAATTAGACATTAATATGAAAATTTCTATGTCGGAGCTATAACATTTTAGAGGGATCCGTAATAGCATATGTGATGGTTGGATCCACATTACTTCATTCAGATCCTGGACATTGGGGGGTAAATAGGGTAGGGATTCAATTTAAATTTTATTTGGATCCACTATAAGTTAATTGAAATCCATATAAAATAAGTTGGATTCTTAATTGAAATTTTATTAATAATACCTAATATATATATATATATATACGGACCCACTGATGGATCCAAGACAAGTTCCAAAGGGGGACCCAAAAAGTGATATGGGTCGCGGGTCAAGGTCGACCCAAATGCGCACATGCATGTGCATTAAATGGAAAACCCTAAGTAGGGTTTACTTCTCTTCTTTTTATAAAGTGAAGGGACGACAACTGCGTGAAGGGGTAACCGACCCCTCTTTCCCCCTCACGATTCCCTCTCCTCTTTAAACCCTCATCCACCTCTCTGTCTCGTTATCCCTCTCATCTCTTATCTCTCTCTGTCTTCATCTACCCTCTGTCTCTCGCTCCTCTCTCGATTTCTCGCTCGACGGTGGAGCAATCGACCCCGGTGACCTCCCCAACTGCGGCAGTCTCTCCTCCTCTTCGTCAGAATAGGTAGGATCTCTGTATTTTTTTCTTTTGGGTATTGAGGGTGTTCGAGCATGTTGGGGTGGATTGCAGGGAAGCCCTAACTCGAGCGATTGGGGTCCTTCTGGTTTTCGGTTGCTATGGAACCCTGGCTCATGGCTGTCAGAAACCCCAAATCAGTGAGT
Source organism: Nuphar pumila (assembly GCF_984573655.1). Taxonomy (NCBI): domain Eukaryota; kingdom Viridiplantae; phylum Streptophyta; class Magnoliopsida; order Nymphaeales; family Nymphaeaceae; genus Nuphar; species Nuphar pumila. The sequence continues at coordinate 80,923,748 of NC_143263.1, read as the reverse complement.
TGGGGGTTTCGACAGCTGTGAAACCCAAACGTTGGAAATTTGGGAATCCGAAATCCCAAACCTCTGATTTGGGGGATTTTGGATTGTCCCGCAGTTAAAAGGTATTTGGTTTCAGATATGTAGGTTTACTGTTTTATTCTGCGGGTGTACTGCATGTCAAGCATGAGTGGTGGGGTGCTTGGAATCCCCAAAATCACTGGAAGTGCTTTTCTTTTGGCTGCCGTAAAAACCCAAATCAGAAAATTTGGGGGTTTCGGCTGCTATGAACCCAAATAAAATAAGAAAAAAAAAACAAAAAATATATTAAAGGTTTAAATTTTTGTCTTGCGTGTTTGGGTTTGGGAAAACAATTTTTGTAACATGTTCCACAGATGTATAGGTGCATTATGAATTTGTTCTAATAGCCAATGGGGATTGGGGCTTTGTTTGTTGGATGTCGATTCAGATCCATTTTGTGATTTTATTAGTCGAGCAAGATGCATCATACTATCTTGGTAATAATATTATGCATACATGTTTCAATTCAGCATGCTTAGTGTAATGTGTTGAAGTGCAGCAGAATGGCTTATGGTGGGATATTGGATTTATTAGTTAGGATAAGGAAAATTTCTATTTATAAAATTTGATAATCTCTATTATGAATCAACCTTCATTTATGTTTTTGAATCTTGATTGGGGTCTTGATCACTATTTGCCATATCCTTTTGCTTGTATTTCTGATTTGTCATTCCTGATAGTAATGTCTGATAACTCCTTTTTTAAGCCAGTCTTCATTTACATTTGTCGAATTCTGGCATGAGTTCTTGTTTGTGACTTGTAACTGTAGGCCATACTAATTTCCCGTTTCTCAACCTCTTGTGATGTTTTGAGGAACCACTGATATAAGAAAACAAATTAAATCAATGCCATGTTTGATCATAGCCTGGCCTGCCATATGGATGTATATACATATGACTTGAGGCATTGGTTCTTTCTCACGTTATTTAAGTGAAGTTAGATATGCAAACCTGATACCTGCCGTGGTTAAACAATGTTTGTTTGATTATTCTTCGATCTATATTTTTTTCAGCTGCTGACGTAAATTTCAGAATGTTTAATTGTAAGTTTCATATAAAAGGATACTTTCGATGCAGAAAGGAATTTGACTATTAGTTAAAACTGCATCACCATAAAGCTTTATGAAGTTGTTATTAAATCTAGACAAAAGACTAGATATCACAGCAGGTCATTCGAAACAAACCCCAAATCCTATGTACTGAGATGTTTGAATGTTCAGATTCATGTGTTGGAGCATATTCAATATTGTTGGTATAAAAAAATTTGTGGTTGCTAATCCAGGCTTAGTGGTTCTCTTGTTAAATTTTGAATTCTGTTACGTCATGTATATATAGGAATAAGGTGCGGATGTGTGAACCCCAAAGTGAGTAACAGTGATATCTCCTTGTGCATTCCTAAGAATCTAATCATATGATTAGTCGCATGGTTCATTTAATGTTAGTCAAGACAAGTAAATATTTAAATAAATCTTAATAAAGATGAAATGTCCAGCTTGCACCAAACTGGAATTGTAATTATAGTCTTCCAGATACAATTTGTTGCAAGACTTAAATTCTACTAAAGTGAAACTATTGAGCCTGTCTGTGTTGTTGATTAATGTGTCTTGAAAACAATGGGATTCAAACACATATCGTAAGTGATGCTCCTATTACGAAGTACTACAACTGAAGATCATGATGTAGCTAATTAGTCATCTAACATGTAGCTAATTTTCATTTGATCTTGTCGTATTGACAATCATGTAGGTTCATGTGATTTTTCTTGACTGATTGGGTTAGCCGGTGTCATGGGGATGCAATAAATCATGTAAAATATGATGCCATGCAAATGCTAGAAGGTTGATGTTTCATTTAACATGAACATGCATATTGGACGGGTTTGTTCACGTGCACACACACGCAAGGGAGTATGTTTGGTACGAATCCATGTGCGATTATGCAGGATCTCACTTAGCAAAGATGTAGATACCTTTAGAAAGCACATGCTTATGAATAGTCTATTTGCATATTGATAAGGCATTGCATGTGTGTGCATATGAAATATGTGATTCTTTGTTATTGCTTTGGTTTTGGCGTGGGATGCATCGATGGCTTAAATGGACCATCACTGGCCTGGAGAGCCATGAGCTGGGTTGCTTTTCATATATATTTAATTGCATCACTTAAACCACACAGGTTGGTACTGCAAACTACTACACTGTTTTTGTTGTCCTCATGGGCTGAAGTCCCGTAAGGGTTCTCACAGGGGTGAATGCAAGCTTTTACCTTTACTTTTGCATATGGTATTGCAAAGCTTAAAGAATTGATTTTTAACAACAAAGGATAATAATTAAGAACAGTGTAATATACGTTCCGAGATCTCTCATCTAGAGAATGAGAATCTTAGAGATCCGGTCTTGGGGAGACTGTAAGGATACAAAACTCCATGTGCTTTATTTTATCCCTTGAACCCGATATTGAGGTTCTTTCTCCTGGTCACGGTTTTAGGGAGAATCCGCCACTTGACCTGGGGGTGGTGTGTTCGACACAACTGTTGTTTTGGTATACCAAAGAAGTGGCACTTGTGGGCGTAGAGTGTCCCTAGTGTCCCTGACATTAGATGTGGAGGTCTAATGTTTCGAAGATGATTTAGTCGAGGGCTAAGTTTGGAACCGAGTAAATAAATTACAACTTGTGTGTTAAGCTACACTGGGAACCTAACTTGCCCTCAGAGATTGTACTTGTTTGGTGTATCCGCGGGCAATGGTAATTAAAAAGAGGAACTTAAAGTTGTATGCATTTAATAGGACATGCATATGGAAAAAAGAGAAACTTAAATGAAAGATAACAAAAGGATTCATGCATTGTACAAAAATCATGCATTTTCCTGCTATGCATTAGATCATGCATATTCTAATTGTTTCTTTAATCATTACATGATGGTGAGTGTATGATGTTTACTTCCTAATGCATGTTAAAGTTTTGCTACTTGCTTCTGCTTTAATGTTTCTGCATGCCTAGCACTTATAACTGTTGGATGGAAAATTCCTTAAATGCTATAAATTGTCATATTTGCATTTCCCTTCAAATAATGCATGAACCTCGAAATTATAATGTGAATTCATATGAAAATTGGAATATATAAATATTTTTGCCTGACTGGTTTAAAGGCACCGGGGCTTGTGTGCTTGACTGATTTAAAGGTACCGGATCACCCTTAGTGGGTTGTGCAATTAGTATGAAACGATTGATATAAGATAAGATAAACATTAATTAGAACATTTTAGGTATCACACTGAGTAAAATTACTAGATTTGCAGTTTCACAGTTAAACAGTTCTCTCAGAATGTATCTCTTTACTTTTAGCATACTTTAGAAATTGTAGCGGTGAGATTTTGATCCTGCTGATGTTGAAATTGTCAGCTAAGTTTTATACATGTTACTGTTGTTGTGTAGTTTCCTTTACTTGTTTCTGTATATGCTGAAAATCATACATGGCACCCACATCACATACTTGACACAAGATATACCTGTAAGAAAATTTACAGTATTTTCTACTTAGACAGTTGTCTAATTTCTATAAATTTACCATTTTTTAGGTGATGAATAGAGTTTATGAGCGACTACGGAATAAAGCTTCCATCGAGATTTTGGATTTACTGTTCCTGGATAGCTTGAGTTCATTTTTGGAACATGTCATTAAAACTCTTATGTTATTATTCATTAATAATGAAACAAAATAAATGTGTTGGCTTACTCTCCACTGTAATATTCCAGAATGTTTAACCTTATAGTATTACTTGTTTTTGCTGTTATATATATAAATCCTCAAAATTTGGGTTAAAATTTTGAAGCGTTGCACATTCAGGACTTTTCACGGATTGTCATGCTCATGACCAAGCTTCGGAGGAAAGGAACTAAGTTTGAATGGACGGATAAGTGCGAAGAGAGTTTTCAAATCTTAAAGAAGAAGCTTACCACCGCCCCAGTATTAGCCTTACCATCAAGTCATGGTGGTTTTGTACTATATTCATATGCATTAAGTAGAGGATTAGGATGTGTCGTAATGCAGAATGGCAAGGTGATAACATATGCCTCTCGCCAACTAAAGATTCATGAGTGAAACTATCCAACTCATGATCTCGAATTGGCAGCCATAGTGTTCTCTTTGAAAATATGGCGGCATTACCTGTATGAAAAACAATTTGAGGTATTTACTGATCATAAATGTCTCAAGTACTTGTTCTCCCATAAGAAGATGAATATGGGACAACGACGATGGTTTGAGTTTATAAATGATTACGACTTTACCATTTCCTATCACCCAAGGAAGACAAATGTTGTAGCTGACTCTCTCAGTCGCAAAGTTGGTTGCAGTTTATCGAGTCTATTGACAAAAAGGTGGAATTTGATGGAAGAATTCATTGACTGGAAGTCATTCGCAGATAATTAGGGAAGTATTAAGCTATCCAACTTATCTGCCCATCTTGAAATCCTCATAAGAATTATAGAAAGCCAGAAGGAGGATCCCCAGTACGAGAAGTTCAAGTCTCTGGCTCAGCAAGAAAACTCATCTTTCTCACTCAAGGAAGATGGTAGTATCTGGATGCAAAAACAACCCCAAGTTGAAAGAAGAATTATTGGGAGGAACACATAAGTCTAAGTACACCATACACCCGGGAAGTACAAAAATGTTTAAAGACTTACAACGGGAGTATTGGTGGAACAACATGAAGCGTGAGGTTGTAAGTTACGTCTTGAAATGTCTGACTTGTCAGCAAGTCAAGATTGAACATCAGAAGCCTGACAATATGATGCAGCAAATGGAGATCCCACAGTATAAATGGGAAGAAATGTAAAACCCAAAAATTTTTTGTTACAAAATATTTTTAAAATATGCGAATTGGGCCTAGATCCAAATTACAAATCCAGGACCCATAAAAGGGTTTTCCGAATAAATTTACCTCGTAAATTTTATATGTATGTATAAGTACAATAATTTTTAATTAATTAAATGATTCGATGAATAATTATTTAAAAGGGGTGCGTAGATGGGTCCGGGATCCACATTTCGGATCCATATACCCGTATAGATATTTTAATATATATATAATCATAATAAAATAAAGAATGCAGTAAATAGTGGAGGCGGATCCACTCTTTATCCAGCCCGGATCCAAATTGGGATTTGGATCCTGAGTCGTAGAGTTCGGATCCATTACCCGAATCCGTAAATAAACCACAAATGGGGGTTAAATTATATGTATAATGTTAAATTCAAATTAAATAAATAATTAATATTAATTATAAAAAAATTAATAATAAATAATTCTGGTGCGGGGGTCGGACCCACAGTTGGACCCACAAGGATCCAACTGAGGATCCGCTAGCTTTTGGCAACCCGGATCCAGTTGTAAACTGGATTTGGTATCGCGGGTCACGGGTTCGGACCCGGACCCTGGGCATGCCTTATAAAACCTGTAAAAGAGAATCGTGCCTAGGGCACGATTCTTTCTATTAAGGAAAGGGGCGGGGGGGGGGGGGGGGGGTTACGCAGGGCGTAACCGATCTCCCCCCATCTCGGCATGGAGGGGGGGGGGGTCTTGGCCGATAAAAGGGAGTGGAAAGGGGGCCCTCTTCACTCATCTCTCTCTCTCGTCTCTTGTCCCTCGTCTCTCTCTCTCTCTCTCTCTCTCTCTCTCTCTGTGTGTGTGTGTGTGTGTGTGTGTGCGTGCGCCGAAGGGTAGAAGATCGCCGAAAAAAGCTGCGGCAACCCACATCCACCATCGTCGACCTCCAGCGAGCTCCCTGTCAAGGCAGCAACAAGGAGCAACACCAGTCGGCCCTACCCACGCGATTGCAGCCTCCGATCGTCGAAAAACCAGCAAAATAAGGTACGGTGCTTCTTGGATTTTGGGTGAGGGATCGAACCTGAGTTCGATTTCGAGTACTGATTTGAGAGGAGGGGTTCATGCGGTCGGAAATCCCTAACCCTTAGAGTTTGGGGATTTCGGAACCCTAGTTGATTTGTTGGGGGTTTAATTTTTTTCGGTTAAGGGTTTTCGTTTTGGGGATTTTCAGTTTTCCTGATAGAAGGGTGGGGGGGGGGGTTGATGTATGTTAAAGGGCATAAGACCTCGGTTAATGTATTTGTTTTTGGATTTTTACTAAGAGGGCTTACGGATTTCTGATGGGGACAAATACTCTGAAATCGTGAAACAGGGGTTTTCCCTGTTTTGGTCACCCTGAGCGATTAGATTGGGAATGAAGGTTTCTCTTTTTGTTTTGTTTGACAGTCCTTATGATAATCGATCTGCATTGTTGATTTCTGTCATTTTATGCATGATATTAGTGAGATCGGTGTATTTAAGTTAAAGTCTTGTGCTGTGAAATATAACTTTTGTAATCTATTTTCTGTGAGATGAAGAATAATAGATGAAATTACAGGTTTCTGAAAATATTTGTACTAGCCCAATACATTGATACGTTAAGCTGTTTCCCTTATGGAAAGATTTATTTTCTTACTTATGTGATGCTGCTGAAGTTCAGTAGAAATGTTCACTGTCATTTTTATATAAAAGATTGAAGACAAATAGTTTAAAATCTACATGTTATGGTAAATTGAAGCTTTAGGGTGTTTAGTAGACTCTTGATTTGGGTATTTCCTGAATAGTTTGGTTTGGAGGAATTTGTATAGTGGTTAATCTAATTGATGACTTAAAGAAAACAAATACTTGTTAGGTACCCACCTTCTGTGGGCTATTCTAGTACTAACCAGAAAATAAAACTCCTGTGTATGTCGGCTATTTTGACGTGGAATTTGTGAAGGTAAACAACATAAATGCGTGCTGCGCATTAAGCTAAATATGGTGGTCATGGTTAGTGTTATCCATAACACTAAATCCATTCATGGGTAATAGTTGGAATTATTGCTTATGCTGGAGATTTCTTTTTGTTCTGTTCTTGCAGCACATGAATATAGCTAGGTTGGTTAAACAGATTATTATTTGAATCATGAATTTGCTTTAAAGTATCTCAAGCTGGTTCTTGAGTGTGGCTTAAGCACATATTTGTAAGATGCAGCATGGGATCATTGAAACATAACCTGAGATTTTCAGTTGTGTATAATAGTGTTCATTTTATACTGTTTAGGGAGGACGGTCACATAAAACTGAAATTTTGTATGTAATGTATCTTGTTTTGTCGTCTCTAGCTGAACATTATACTTTTGTCTAGAGTCCATGTGTTATTTAAAAGGCTTGTGTATTGGATTGTATGGAAATACTTGCCGTGGAGGTTTATGCTTTCACTTGACTGTTATAATTATGGTACTTATGAGTGTGGGCATGATTCAGTTATTAGAAATTCTTCTTGAACATGTACGCTTGATTAATATGTGAAATGGTACATGTACGCTCACACACTTAAAGAAACCATGGATTTAGTTAATACCATATGTGATGTAGGTAACACACACATATTGAAAATGCATATGAATGAATTATGACATGCATATGTTTGGGTTTATGATTTCATAAGTGCACATGCTTTTGGCACTTTGGCTTAGTGTTATAAATAAAACGTTACTTTTGTTTTGAGATGTGATGCCTCGTTGGCCCAAATGAACCATCATCGGCCTGGAGAGCCGTGGGTTTGGTTTGCTTTCACATATGTTTTAACTGCATCACTTGAACCATATAAGATGGTTTGGAACATTACTACACTATTCTAGTGGTTTATACGGGCTGGAGTCCCGAATGGGTCCCTGCAAGGGAGGATGCGGGTTTTTCACTTTACTTTTACATATGGTGTTGCAAACTTAAAGAATGGACTTAAATAAAAATATAATGGATAAAGAACAGTGTAATATACATTCTGGGATATCTCATTTGAAGAATGAGAATCTTAGATATCCGGTATTGGGGAGACTGTGAGGATACAAAAACTCCGTGTGCTGTAATTTGGTCATCTGAACCCGATATTGAGGTTCTTTCTCCTGGCCACGGTTTTAGGGAGAGTTCGCCACTTTACCTGGGAGTTGTGTGTTTGACACAGCTGTTGTTATGGTACCAAAGAAGTGGCACTTGTGGGTGTGGGGTGTCCCTTGTGTCCCCGACATTAGATGTGGAGGTCTAATGTTCCGAAGGTGATTCGGTCGAGGGCTAAGTTGGAACCCAGTAATAAAATACAAATTGTGTGCTAAACTACCCTGGGAACCTACTTAACCTCGGGGTTTGTACCCGTTTGGTGTATCCGCGGGCCACGATAATTAAAAAGAGAAACTTAAAGATGTATGCATTTAATAGGGCATGCATATGGAAAGATGAAACTTAAATGAAAGATAACAAAAAGGAATCATGCATTGCACATAATCATGCATTTTTCTGTTATGCATTAGATCATGCATGTTTGAATCATTATCTATATCATGACATGAGTTGGTGGTAGCATAGGATTTACTTATTGAAATCATGCTGCAAGATTTGGAAATTTAGTTCTTGATATATGGTACTGATTTACTGTTCTTGATTGGTGAGCATATGTAATTGTTGGTAGGTATGGATATTTGAATGCTGTAAATTTTATATCTGCACTCACTCAAATCACTGCATAAAATCTTATCCATGTTCTTTCTCTCACCTGGTTTCTTTAGAAGTAGTTGTGCTCAGAATTTTGGTTCTGACACCCTACTTTGTTGGTTTTTCACAGGACATGGTGAACAGTGAGGTTCGACTGGCTACTGGGGATGGATGAGAGTCATACTTGCGCTTGTCAGTTTCAGCAGGGGACATAGTGACTTTATTTTTCTTCTTTTAGTTCTTTTTACTTTCCGCAGTTAATTACTTCACTTTTGAGTTGTGTATGAGACTCTTATTGGTTCATTAATAAAAGAGTTTTAGTTGGTTCTTATGGATGATGATTGCAATTTCGTTTGTGGTGGTTGGGCTATCCAATGGAAAGTGGAACTGTGAGAACCCCAGATTTCTGAGAAGGTTTCCGCATTGAAAAAAAAAATATTCCGCATTTTTAAAGGGTATGGATTGGGGTCGTTACAAGAAATCACCATAGACTTCGTGGTGGGTTTGCCCAAAACACGGAAACAACATGATGCTATATGGGTAATAGTGGACTAACTGACCAAATCGGCTCACTTCTTACCCATATGAATAAATCAATCCCTCGAGAGCCTAACAAATTTATACATCAGAGAGATTGTTCGACTACATAGAGTACCAATCTCTATCATATCAGATCGAGATCCTCGGTTTACTTTTCGGTTTTGGGGCCAGTTGCAACAGGCCTTGGGTACAAAGTTGAAGCTGAGTACCGCTTTTCATCCCCAGACCGACGGACAATCAGAGAGGACTATCCAAACACTTGAAGATATGTTGCGAGCATGTATGCTGGATTGAAAAGGCGAATGAGACAAGAACGTGGTCTTAGCAGAGTATGCCTATAATAATAGTTACCATGCGAGCATCGGCATAGCCCCTTTTGAAGCTCTCTACGGACGAGCTTGTAGATCGTCTGTGTATTGGGACGAGGTTGGTGAACGCTCGATAGAATCACCAATCGTGTTGCAACATTATACCCAACAGATCAAGATGATAAGAGATAAACTGCTATCCGCCCAGAGTCGACAAAAGAGTTATGCAGATCAGAGGCGCAAAGAGCTCACTTTTGATGTGGGGGATCAGGTTTTTGTAAAGATATCACCCACCAAAACTGTCTTTCGTTTTGGTAAGAAAAAAAAATTGGGCCCCAAATATGTCGGACCTTTTGAGATTTTGGAGCGGATTGGAGAAACGATCTATCATATAGCTCTACCTCCCCAGTATGCTCAGATTCATAATGTATTCTACGTATCTATGTTAAGGAAATATCTTTAAAATCCGTCACATGTCATCCAGTATGAAGACATAGATATAAGGGAAGACCTAACAATGAAAGAAAAACCAATGAAAATATTGGAACGAAGCGAGCGAGTCTTATGGCAGCATCATGGCATTGATGAAAGCACTTGGGAACTTGAGCCCATTATGCGAGAGAAGTACCCCAATCTTTTTGAGTAAGCACTTATAGGTAAATTTCGAGGACGAAATTCTTTTAGGGGGAAAGGATGTAATAACCTCGACTTTTGTATTTAATTACCAAAATTTATCTAAAAATTAATAGGTACTTTTTTAAAAATTTGGGTCTGGGATCCAAGTTTCTGATCCAGGATCCATGAAGTGATTCATATAGAATATCATATATATAATATATCACATAAATGAAATTTAACGTGTGGATCCGTGGTTGGATCCATTTAGATCTGACCTGCGGACCCATTTCGGTAAGCCGTCGCGGATCCAGACTGAGTCTGGATCCCGAGTCTTGGACCAGGCCGCACCCCGTGAAACGAAAAAAAAGAAAAAGGAAAGCCTGATAAGAGGGCTGCTAGATAAAACCTGCTAGGGTCTTTCAGAACCCTAGCAAGAGTCTATAGCGATGAAGGGAAAAGGGGGGGGGGCACTACGCAGCCGCTGGGGAGGGTTCCTCCCTTTTCGGTCACCCTCCTACAAGAAGGGGTCCTTGAATTCTCTCTCTCTCTCTCTCTCTCTCTCTCTCTACCCTCTGTCTCCCCTTCTTCCTTTCAACTTCTCGCGTGATCCACCCATGACAGCCACCTTTCCTTCTGTCGTCGGAAGCGGTAGGGCCACCAGAACCGACGACCATCACCTCGTGACAAGCCACCTTTAGAGCGCCGAAACATGTAGGATTTCCTATTTTTCTTCTTTAGGGTTCCCATCTGTTGAAGAAGAAGTTTTATAGGACAACAATTAGGCTCGCTTTACTATATGGTACAGAATGTTGGGCTGCCAAGAGACATCATATTCAAAAAATGAGTGTAGCTGAGATGCGTATGCTTAGATGGATGTGTGGAAATACAATAAAAGATAAGATTCGAAATGGGGTGATACGTAAGAAGGTAGGCGTTGCATCCATTGAAAATAAGATGAGAATCATTTACGGTGGTTTGGACATATTCGACGAAGGCCTAATGATGCTCCAGTTAGAAGGATGGAGAAATGGGATAATATATTAGTTAAAAGAGGTCGCGGTAGGCCTAAGAAGACTTCGATGGAGATGATAAGAAGGGATATGAATGCTTTGAACCTCACCAAGGACATGGCATTGGATAGAAATGATTAGAGGAGAAGGATTCATGTGGAAGACCCGAAATGATTTTCTTTTTTGGTTCATATCGCCGACCCCAATTTTTTGGGATGAAGGCGTAGTTGTTGTTGTAGGGTTCCCATCTGTCGAGAGATGTGTGTGTGGGTTCCGTGAATGGCAACCCAAATTGTTATTTTGGGGGTCTTCGATTCTGGTTTTGTGGTTGTCAGAAATACTCAGTGAAAGGGAGATTTGGGGGTACCTTTCGATTTCTACAAACCGAGTCGATTTCGGCAGCTATGAAAATCTGAGTGAATGGAGGCAAGGAATCCGAAATCCCAAATCTGCAATTTTGGGGATTTCGAATTTTCCTAACAGAAGGGTTTTGATTCATGTTATGAACTATAAAAAAAAATGTGAAACGCGTACATGTGAATACTTGTAGATTTAAACCCATGAACAATAATGTAGTTCATATTATAGTTTTATTTCAGTTTTCTTTTGGTATCCATCTGGCAGTTTCTGATGTGATGGTCTTATTAGTATTCCCTGAGTTTTAGAAGTGCTGCCTCTATCAATGATAAGTTGTAAAGTTACTTGAATATAAGTTTCTTATTTAAACCAAGCTTTAAACCTAAGATGTTTCATCCTTTACAGTAACATTAACATCATCGTATGACTGATATTTCGCTTCTCAGTACACTCTGTGCACTTATTGAATTATAAATATTATGGTACACTAGTATAAGAATTTGGTAGTTCAGGTTAAACAAAATTTTTTTTGTGATCTCAAGGTATCATGCAAATATGTGTTGTGTCTGTGCATGTCAATGCATAAAAGATATTCTCGCCCACATATGAACTATTGCTTCCTTTCCTTCAGGAAAAAAAAGGATTAGCAGTCTGCATGTTTTTTTTATTGGGCTAGATTGTTTTTCTGTATTATTTACAATGTCAAGTCATTACTTGCATGATATGTTACTTAATTCCTGCATAAAAAAATGGACAGAAATCCATGAATAACGTGTTTGAATAAGTAGGGGTGGCAATCTGGTAGGGTTGGCGGGTTGGGTTGGCTGCTCAGCATACCTTAACATGAACCCGACCCATTTATTAAACGGGTAACCCGACACGACACGGTTAACCCGTTTAATAAACAGGTCGGGTAAACGGGTTGGCGGGTTAGCGGGCAGGTTGGCGGGTCGGGTTGACGGGCAGGTCGAGTTCGGGTAAACAGGTAAACGAGTTGGCGGGCGGGTCGGGGTCGGGTAAACGGGTTGGCGGGTCGGGTTCAGGTAAACGAGTTGACCCACCCGCCTAACCCGTTTATTAAACGGGTCATCCGGGTTGGCAGGTTGGCATACCCCTAACACGAACCCAACCCGTTTAATAAACGGGTTAGGCAGGTCGACCCGTTTACGACACGAACCTGTTTAAGCCAAACTCAAACCCACCTAAGAAGTGGGTTGGCAGGTCGTGTCAGATTTTGCCACCCCTATGTATAAGGCACCAGTTTTGTGTTAGGACTATGCGATAAACTCGCAAAATGTGTACTCTCTGAAAAGGTGATGCATGGTTAAGTAAACTACAAATTCCTGTACACACTGAAATATTAGATGGGATCACTTGTGTTTTAATTGATCATCAAATTATTGCAGTATCTGCTAATGAAATATATATATATATATATATATATATATATATATATATATATATATATTGTGTTATCTTAATGACAAGAATGGATGTCTCCAGCTGGATTAGGCGTGCACATTAATTTGGTTAACCTATGTTCAATTGATATTGCAATATGTTGTTGTTCAATATGCTGTAGCATATGAAGAGTAGTCTTAACTGAGTAGGATATTATATTGAAAAGCCTACTCGTAATTGATTCCTATACATTGTTTTACTTTTTCCTAATTTTCTGCTTTATGGCAAAATTACATGATGAATTGTGATAACTGACCACATACACTATTGTTGAACGTACACAAAAGCATGTATATGCTTAAGGTTGTTACATTGAGTTCAAAAATATTACATGAGTGGGTCGCTTGAGAAACCTGCCTAATGGGCAATATGGGTTGAATACTCAATGCGGGTACTTGGGTTGTTAACTTGTGTGCTATGACTAACACTGATGGAAAACTTAATCTTAAATATTGTGTGTCCGACTGGTTTAAAGGTACCAGAGCATCGGTGCTTGCCAGTTTAAAGGTACCGAAGCACTTTGGGTAATAACCATAATACTGATGAGAAACTTAAATTTAAATTATGTGGCTTGATTGGTTTAAAGGTACCAGGCTTGTGTGTTTGATTGGTTTAAAGGTACCAGAGCACTATGAGTGGGTTTTTGCAATAAAAATGAAAAAAAAATGAAATGTGTATACCTTGGTAAAATGACTAAGGTTGGAGACCTACTACTATAGTAGTAGTAGGTAGTTTAGAGAAATGATCATGTACGTTGGGTAAATTTAAATAAATGAAAAGATCAACCCACTCAGATTCGGGCTTACCTTAAAGAGAGTAGGTGGTACAAAACTCTGAGAACATGTGTTTTGTGTTTCGAAGAAAAATGACTCGTTGGTCCCTAGTCCTCGGAGTTGGGGGACCCGGACTACCAAATATGTCCTAGGTGGTAGCTCCATGTTCTTCTACATAAGTTAGGGATGCATCATGTTTTGGTTTGGGCCTTTAAAAGGTTCTCTCGGTCACTTGCCGCTCTCTTAGGATTTACAATTTTGGTTAGAAGGTTCGGGTTAATAAAACACCCATAAATAATAAACCCCCGAATGTTCTCTTTCGTTACAGGTGATTCGGCCCGCGTATACCCGCATGATAATTAAAGATAAAACATTAAAATTAGATTATCTTAGGAATCACTTTTGAATAAGCAGTGACAGACTTACACTTTTATACCTAGCAGTTACTGTAGGTATGTGGTTATTTACTTTTAAGCATGCAATGAATTCTATGGTGATTAGATGCTTAAATTCTGCTAAATCTTTTATTTGCTAGTTCATTTCCTTATAAATTGTTGATGTCATAATGTAGATTCTTTACTTGTTCTTGCATATGCTGAAAATCACACTCAGCACTCACATCACATACTTGACACATGATATACCTACAAGAAAATTTACAGTATTTCCTACTTAGACTGACTGTAGTCTAATTCCTATAAATTTACCATTTTTCAGGTGAAGAATAGAGTTTATGAGCGGTTGCGAGATGAAGCTTGGATCAAGATTTTGGACTTACTGTTCCCGGGATATTTTGGTTTTCCTTTTAATTATTAGAACATGTCATTAAACTCTGATGTTATTATTCATTTGATAATGAAATGAAATAAATGATTTGGTTTGCTCTTCACTGTAATATTCCAAAATGCTTAACCTCATAGTATTTGTTATTTTCGCTGTTAAAAAAAAAATCCTCAAAAATATTTGGGTTAAAATTTCAGGGCGTTACACCAAGTGCCATAGTTCTTTCCCCACAATGAACTGCTTCATTGCCATAGTTCACATGGTGTAGTTGTTCTCATCGAACGTGATAGAAACGATGGTGACAACCTCCTTCTCAACCATATGGAAAGTGGAGAAAAGGATAGAAGAGAGAGAATGAAGGATGCACAAACAAATGTGATACCACAAACACTCCAACACCACAAGCATTTGAAGGAAGATACCACCAATCCGGATCATGATTGTGAGCAAGAAGGATCAAGAGCCAATGACTCACTGAATCCTTAAAGATTCAAAAAATACAATGCCTACTAAGGGCAATAACACAATCATTAGCCACAAAGGTGCACTCACAAAGGCAATAAGAGCACACACTCACAATGTAAAATAATTAATTTTATTTATTCTTAAAATGCACAAAAGTGCATTAGAAAAAGCACAAGAGACCACATTTTCAAGTGGCTTAAGCCACATAAATATACAACCCAAAGTACTACTAGCTGTTAGAGAGTTCTAACAGCTAGTTTTGACTAACCGTCAGAGTGTTCTAGCTGTTAGAATTCTCCAACGGCTAGTAGTGCTAGCCTAAAGAAAGAAAAAGTAATCATAAAATTCACTATAGAGTGCATACTACCTACGATATAACACCACCCTAGTCTGGCTTATGACTTTGTCCATGACATAACAAACATGACACCTCAAGTGCAGAGTCTATGGCATCACAAACATGACACCTATACTAACCTATAGAATAACATCAAATAGAATAGTTTAACACATCTTAACATACCCATCACTGATGTAGAAACTCTAACAGAAGAGTAAACCATGGTATGCATAAAAATAAAAAAAATCAGGCATGCAAATGATGAAAGCAGTCATTCAACTCCCATCTTGAAGAATATACACCATGAGTTTGTGTTGGGTATTGAACCGTGACTACCAACATGAAATAAAAATTAAGCAAACAACACCTTACACAAATTTCAAGTGGCATTCTAGGCTATGGCAAAGATCTATAACTGAATAGTAATAGAGTGGCGAACATATAACTCCAAAAAATCAGTCCTTTAATTTAACACTGCCACCTATATAAAAAGAGGAGTGCATTAGGAATTGATAGAAGGAACAAGGAGATTGTAGAGGAAAATGATTAGGTGACCAAGTTCCACGAATAAGTTTGAATAACAATCTGTCATGCAAAGTGATGGTATTCTTGTTACCAAATCACTTACATTTTGTTCATTTAAAAAACAAACAGCAGCATGCCATTACAGATCTGATCTTAGATTCTATTCCAGATCATGGTTCCAAATTTGCTACTCTTTTTATAGCAGCATTGCATGATGGCCTCATCAGTAATGCAAGTTTTGGTTTACCTTCGCATATGGCAGCACAAAATGTTGGGAACTTTTGGCAGCCAACATATCAGTTTTCCTTAAATACCTCAAAATTAGGTGAAAATGGATTGACCTGACCTCGCCCAAGGACTTGAGCTGGATGAACCAATACAGCTAGGATGCAGAACATAGATGTGGATAGGTCTAGGTATGAATATAATTGAATTTGACAGTCCTTATACAGACCCAAACAATACCCATTTCTAAGGATATGGATCATCATACTAACATCCAAGTAAAATTTGGGCAAGGCTTAACCTTGACATGGATATAGATATGGTTCTTAAAAATGCTAGTCAAATCCAATAGCCATGGCCCATACACACATATAGATATAGAATCATAGATATGTGTGACAAAATCTAATTATATTGCAATATGTGAATGATATTCGCTTCCCTATATCGGAAACAGAACATTTTGAACAGATTGTTAGGGAAAACAGCATGCAAAAAAAGAAAAGAAAAGAAAGTTTTTATCCTTATTGTTCTCCACACAAGAATTACACGGACACCCATGCAAGCATATGTTCATATGCTAGTGTTGTTTCCAGTAGTTTAATGACTACAAAGCTTCACTTTCCTGCTGTAGTGGAGAATGGATAACCAGATTGAAGAGAAGCTCTTTCAATCAAAAGAATGCAAGGATCCATTTATTTGAAATTCATATCAACAATTCTTTTAAAACCATACCAGCATGTGTTTCAAATATAACTGTACCAGAAACTTTTTCAGGCCTCTGCATACCAGTACCAGTATCCCATGCCTGTCGCTGGCAATCATGCTGCAAATGTTCCCCACTTACCACCATCCATCCTATCCATTGCTAGGAAGCATAGCCAGAAAATTTCCAAATCAAGCTACAGCATCAGTTCGAGTAATAGACCATATAAATCTACCCACGACACATGTAGAATCAGCAAATCAAACATAATTATGCAACTGAGAAAATATCAATGACCTACATTGTTCATCCTTAAATTCAATTCAGAACAGATGAAACGAATACATATTTATACTTCAATGGGTTGCTAACATGAAGTGTATATCATTCAGGCATTTAGGTAAGTGAAAAGATAATCTGAAACTTGAACATAAAACTGTCTCCATGTGTAGATCAACCATTTGATAACAATGTCTGGTAGAATGGCCAATCAACTATTTAATCTAACACTGTTTCTCTTTCCACTATGGTGATCTTTCGATCTTAGAAAGTGGTACACCACCAAAGGAAGCCCAATATGAAAATAAATTATTTTCAGAATTACAAGATCATGACATTCACTTCAAGGAATGTGAAAAAGACATTTACAAACATGAATATAATGAATATGTACAAGTTTTCCCTTTGGAAAACAAAAAGGGTGCAAAAATAGTCAAGAATATTGGCTTCTGTCATACCATTTTCTTCCTCAAACTATGGTGGAGTTTCCATGACCATATAGCAAGGAACAGAATAAGCGCAAAACCAATTGAGCTCCAGAAAACTATTAACCAGGAAGGCATCGGCTCAGGATATAGTCCTGTGATACATGATGAAATCCAACAAAAAGCAATAAACAATAAAATCAGCATTTGGAAAAAGGGAAAAAAAGATTGGAATAAGGACAATTAACAAATATGTACCATGGCCAAACTTCACACAGATAAGAAGCTCCACAATGCAGATGGCAAGTGCAAGCCAGCAAAATGCTCCCAATTTTTTAACAGGTTTCCTGAAAAGTGAAAAAGGAAATAGAAAAACAAGGGGCTGACTCTATGTATCCTTGCATGTATGTGCACATGAGAGAGAGAGAGAGAGAGAGAGAGAGAGAGACCTATCTTGCAAGTATGAGTTATACTCTCGGATCGTTGGCAGTGCAATTAGCCACAAGAGAATCAATCTATAAATAACAACTGGGTTTCGAGGAGGAATCCAGAGGCAGAATTTCAGGAAGAAAGTATTGAGCTCCACGGTCAAAAAAACAATGCATAAGGAGAGAACTTGTATGAACCTCCAAGGACCAAGTAGAGGGTGCCACTCATCCTTGTCCCACCGTGCAGGGGTAAATTGGCCCAATGTCCTTTTCAACTACAAATGATACAAAAGGGCAATCACATCGATAACCCAGTAAAAAAATAAAAATAATAAAATAAAGAAGTGTATGTGTGTGTGTGTGAGAGAGAGAGAGAGAAAGGGCCGGTGGGCTACGCAAACATGCACATACTCGTTTTTTTGTTTAATATTCCAAAAGCTGATTTTGCATGTTTAGCCAAATTAATACTTATCAAGGCATGGATGCTGGTAATGGTGAGATGTAGATGTTTAGAAATATGCAAAAAGTAGGATGATTTAATTTTTGGAAAAACACAAATGTGTAAGTTACCTGTACTTTTTTCCTCAAAATCCTGAAACTAAATTTTGTACTGTTATAGGTAGTAAAACTATACCACCATAATATTTCTAACTTGAAAAGAGAAGACAAGGTCTATCTAAAAAAAAAAATGTTATGCAGTAAAAGATATATTATTTATCTGATCACTTCAACTTCCACAATATCCCAGAAAAGAAGATACACAATAAACTTGAAAAATGAACACATAAAATGTAATAGGATAATTGTGGAGAAAGAAAAAGAGATAGAGAGAGACGTCTCAATTTTTCATTTAGGTCTAATCTCTACTTGTTTAAATAGAGATCAGCCATAAGAAAGAAATTACATATGGGTCCCTCATTATTTAAAGAATACCAAAATCAGCCTTAAGTAAAACTATAAGAGGTCTGTAATGAAGTGCCGGATGAAGTCTCCAAGAGCAAAACAAGAGAGCACGCACATACACAAATAGCCACTAATGGACAAAAGAACAACACAACCACTTAAAGTGGTAAGGCACCCAAAAGAAGAGGAAAAATATATATTCCACTCAAAAGGCTTCAAAGAAGCATACCTTACAATGGGGAGAAACCCCTTTATTTATAGACAAAAGAGGAGGCCTTGGAAGGGCTCCTAGAGGGACGTTGGAGCCCTTCCAACGGTCATAAATATGACCGTTGGATGCTCCAACGTCCCCCTAGGTGGGGCCCATTCCAAGGTGGAAAAGGAAAATAATAAAGAAAATAAAAAAGAAAGAAAAAAAAGGAAATAAAAGAAAAGGAGAAAAATTACAATATGCGACAAGAAGTAAAAAGACTGTTTTACCCCTATATGGGTCTATTTACAAAAGATATAAATATATATATATATTTATATATGTAGATAGACACATAGACATATATATATAATTAATATATATATGTGTATGTGTCGTGATCTATATATATAAATATATATATGTACAACATATTTTAACACCCCCCCTCAAACACACGGTGAGATCACCGAGAGTTTGCTAAGGAGAAAGAAGAAACGAGGCGATGGCAAAGCTTTGGTGAAGAAGTCCGCCAACTGGTACTCGGTTGGAACATAAGGCAATTGAATGGTGCCTCGTAGGAACTCATCACGAACATAATGGCAATCCATCTCAATGTGCTTTGTTCTTTCATGAAAGGTGTGATTGCTGACAATGTAGATAGAGTTCTTGTTGTCGCAGCACAGCTTTGAGGGAGTTGAGAATGAGACTCCCATATCTTTAAGCAAACTTCTTAACCATACGATCTCCGTGGTGGTAGTGGCCATCGCACGATATTCTGCTTCAGTAGAAGAGAGTGAAACTTTTTGTTGCTTCTTACACCTCCAAGAGATAAGTGACTCTCCAAGAAACACACAATACCCTGTGGCAGAAATACAATCATCGGGGTTACCGCCCCAATCAGAGTCAGTATAAGCGAGTAAAGTAAGAGGTGAAGAAGAGGGTAAGAATAATCCTTTTGTTATGGTGCCTTTCAAATATCTGATAATCCTCATGACAGCAGCCATGTGAATGGTGGAGGGAGCAGTCTGAAATTGACTTGCACTATGAACTGCATGAGAAATATCGGGCCTAGTGATGGATAAGTATGTGAGCGACCCAATCAATTGACGATAAGGTGTGGGATCAGCTAAAGGAGTGCCATCACTGGCTCTCATCTTGGCATTGATTATTTCTGGCGTCTCCACCTTCTTGTCATCAGTCAGTCCAGACCTGTTAATAATGTCGGAGGCAAGCTTCATCTGAGAGAGGACATACCCTTTGGGAGAGTACGCAACTTCAATACCTAAAAAATATCTTAGATAACCAAGATCAGACATATCAAAATTTTCTTTGAGAATATTCTTAATAAGGTTAATACCTCTCTTATCATTACCTGTGATAATCATGTCATCAACATATAATAACAGAATTGTAATGTGATTATTAGAATTTTTAACAAATAAAGCAGTATCAGTATAACATGAGGAGAACCCATTATCAAGAACTACTTTGCTAAAAAGATCATACCAAGCTTTAGGTGCTTGTTTAAGACCATAGAGAGCTTTATTTAACTTTAGAATATTTCCTTTACCAATTTCAAGACCTGGCGGAGGATCCATAAGCACTTCTTCATATAAATTTTCATTTAAAAAAGCGTTTTTAACGTCAAGTTGATATATAGGCCATTCTTTAATGGAGGCTAAGGCAATTAAAGTTCGCACACTAGTCATTCTAGCTACGGGAGCAAAGGTTTCCTCATAATCAATTCCATATTCTTGGGCATAGCCTTTTGCAACCAAACGAGCTTTGTATCTCTCAAGAGATCCATCACACTTGGTTTTAACTTTATATACCCATCTACACCCAATTGCCTTTTTTCCTAATGGTTGGGGAATAATACTCCAAGTTTGAGCTTTGTTAAGAGTCTCTAATTCAACTTTCATTGCTTCAATCCAATGTGGATGATCTTTAGCTTCTTTAAAGGAAGTAGGCTCATGATATGAATGAATTAACATGAGACAAGCCCTATAATTAGGTGAGAAAGATTCATAAGATACAAATTTTTGTGGAGGTCTACTATTACGAGAGGATCTCCTAGGTGCATTGATAGGTTCTTCTAATGAGAGATCTTGAGAATATCTTTCAAGAGCAGGTTGATGTTCAATTCCTGACCGTCGGGTATATACATTCATTTCATTAAGATTCTCAACTTGAGAATCATTACCATGTTGGAGTATATCATTATGATGGGAGATACCATCACAAGTATTATCGCAAGTACTTGCATCTGATGTTTCAATTCTAGGAGCAAGATCAAATAGGAAGGAATAGTCAAGGTTTTCTCTAGATGTGTGAACATCAAATCCATTTTGTTCTTCAAGAAAGTTTACATTTCTTGATATATAGAGTTTATTATTTCGAGTGTCATAGCATCTGTAACCTTTTTTATTTTCACCATATCCAATGAATGCACATTCAATAGCTTTAGGTGATAGTTTATCTTGTCCTTGAACAAGCACAAAACATTTACATCCGAATATCCTTAATCTATTAAAATCTGGAGTAATTTTGAATAATTTTTCAAAAGGTGATATATTTTTTAAAGAAGCAGAGGGCATACGATTGATTAAATATGTTGCGGTAAGAAGAGCTTAAGCCCAAAAGTTTTTAGGAACATTTTTAGAAACAAGAAGTGTTCTTGTAGTTTCAATTAAATGTCTATGTTTTCTTTCCGCAAGACCATTTTGTTGTGGGGTTTTAGGACAAGATCGTTGATGTAAAATTCCATTTGTTTTGAAATAATTTTGAAAATCTTTAGACATGTATTCTCCTCCAGAGTCGGATCTAAATATAGCTATATTGTTTTGAAATTGGTTTTGAATAAGAATATGAAATTCCTTAAAATTATTAAAGACATCGGATTTGTTTTTAATAATGTATACCCATGTATATCTAGTGAAGTCATCAACAAAACTAACATAGTAGGAGTAGCCTCCCTTGGACAGAACGGGTGCCGGTCCCCATACATCGGAATGCACAAGTTCAAAAGGTCTTTTTGACACAAAATTACTATGAGAATACGGAAGCGAATGAATTTTTCCAAGGATACAATCATTGCATGTGAATGTATTTGTATTACAAAATTTTTTCAAAAAAGGAAAGAGATACAATTTAGAAACACTAGGATGTCCAAGTCTTTTATGCCAAGTCTCAATATCTTTGGATTAAACATGATTACAAAATGATTTGGTTGGCAATGACAAAAAATCCATATAATAAAGATCCCCTCTTCTATGGCCTTGCCCAATCCGCTTCCCGGACCGGAGATCCTGCACATAGCAATGGGTAGGTGAAAAAGTGACATTACATTCAAAATCGGTAATTTGGGAAACGGAAAATAGATTTAAATTAAGTTTTGGAATAATTCGAATTTTGGGAACAAAAAATTCTTTGTTTTCATTATAAGTTTTCTCAAGATTCCCAATGCCTTCAACATCCAAGGATGTTCCATCGGCAGTGGAAACAAAAGATTTAAATTTGTTGAGACTTGTTTTTGATAAGAGTGATGCATTCAGAGTCATATGAAAGGAGGCACCCGAATCAAGAATCCAAGAGGTCATACCTGGGAAAGAGGAGATAGCGGCGCCGGAAGTGGATGGTGTAGAGGAAAACTGAGAGGAGCTCATCTTCATGAATTGTTGAAGAGTTTCAGTAAGATGAGCAAGAGACTCTTTTATGTCACCATCTTTCTTTGAGTCTTCATTTGGAGGAGCTTCACCAACGGAGGCCACCTTCTTTTTAAATCTTGGGCAATCCGGACGAATATGGCCCGGTTCATTACAATTATGGCAAATGATTTTCCTTCCTCCACCACCATTATTTTTGAAAAAATGAGGTGGTTTGTATGGCCTTACATTGTTGTCGGGTCTAGATACGACATGAACTTCATCAACATCTCGTTTTAATGCCAAACGAGTCTCTTCTTGACATAAGTCGGCCAAAATATCACTTAGAGGAGTAGAGGCCCTATGGAGAAGGGATCCTCTAAGTTGATCAAATTCGGGGCGAAGCCCATGAATAAATTGGAAAAATCTTTCTTTTTCCATTTGCTCTTGCCTCATAGCAATAGCACTACCTTCCCATTGGGGTTCGAGAAGGACAAGTTCATCCCATAAAGAAGATAGGGCACTATAGTAGTCCCTAATACTCATATCACCTTGTTTGGTAGCTCTTACCTTTTCTTGTAGAAAGAAATGCCTAACAAGGTCTCTTTGAGTGTACATGCCTTTCATAAAGAACCAAGCTTCATTAGCCTTCTTGAATTTGGCGAGATTTGCACAAATCTTTAATTCAACATTGTTCATGAACCATGCTAAAATTTTAGCATGCTCACTTTCCCAATCTTCTAATTTGGAAGAGTAATCAAGAATAGCCTTCTCTTTTTCCTCTTCGTTCAAAGCTTTTTCCTCATTACCTTCAAACTTAGTCAACTTCAATTGTGGTTCCGGAATGGTTCCACATACATAACCCCAAAGTTTTTTACCTTTGAGATTGTTTTCCATAGCGGCCGCCCACATGCGATAATTGGTCCCATCCAATTTGAATGAGAGGTCGATTTTTGCATCCTTGTTGGCCATTTGAAGAAGAGGAATATAAATGCATGAAAGAGAAGGATATTACTTGTCAAAAGAAGATCCGATGAAGCTTTATCAACCAAGGCTTTGATACCATGTAATGAAGTGCCGGATGAAGTCTCCAAGAGCAAAACAAGAGAGCACGCACATACACAAATAGCCACTAATGGACAAAAGAACAACACAACCACTTAAAGTGGTAAGGCACCCAAAAGAAGAGGAAAAATATATATTCCACTCAAAAGGCTTCAAAGAAGCATACCTTACAATGGGGAGAAACCCCTTTATTTATAGACAAAAGAGGAGGCCTTGGAAGGGCTCCTAGAGGGACGTTGGAGCCCTTCCAACGGTCATAAATATGACCGTTGGATGCTCCAACGTCCCCCTAGGTGGGGCCCATTCCAAGGTGGAAAAGGAAAATAATAAAGAAAATAAAAAAGAAAGAAAAAAAAGGAAATAAAAGAAAAAAAGAAAAATTACAATATGCGACAAGAAGTAAAAAGACTGTTTTACCCCTATATGGGTCTATTTACAAAAGATATAAATATATATATATATTTATATATGTAGATAGACACATAGACATATATATATATATATAATTAATATATATATGTGTATGTGTCGTGATCTATATATATAAATATATATATGTACAACATATTTTAACAAGGTCGACTTATCTTAACACTCCCCCTCAAGCTGGAGCATAAATATCAATCATGCTCAGCTTGCCGCAACATTTTGAGAAACTGGACCTGGCAAGAGGCTTTGTAAAAATATCTGCAACTTGATCCTCAGAGATTACATGCTTGGTAGATATATGTCCAGCTTGAACCATATCTCTTATGCAGTGACAGTCAACTTCAATATGTTTTGTCCTCTCATGAAATACCGGATTATTTGCTATATATGTAGCCGCCTTGTTATCACACATCATCACCATAGGAGATGGAACCTTCAGTTGAAGATCAGTCAACACAGTTCGAACCTACATCAATTCAGTTGCAGTTTGGGCCATAGCCCTATATTCAGATTCGTCACTCGACCTAGCGACCACAGTTTGCTTCTTACTTCTCCAAGAAATTAAGTTACCTCCCACAAATACACAGAATCCTGTGGTAGATTTTCTATCTTCTACAGACCCAACATAATTAGCATCAAAGTAAGCAAGTACCTCCAAAGTACCCCCTTTCTTGAATAATAACTCTTTTCCAGGGAAAGATTTTAAATACCGGAGTATCATCATTGTAGCATTTCAGTGTACCTCTGTCGGTTTATCAGGTCTAGTCATTGTCACATACAATAACTTCCCTACCAACGAGCGATAACTCCGGCTATCGATGGGTTTTAACCCCTCATCCAATAAATGAACTTTGTGATCCATGTGAATATTTGTTGGTTTAGCTCCCAACATTCCTGTCCCTTTTAATAGATCAAGAACATACTTCCGTTGAGACAAAACCACTCCCTCACTGCTCCTAGCCACTTCTATACCCAGAAAGTATTTAAGTGGACCAAGGTCCTTGGTAACAAAATGTTTTTGAAGATGAGCCTTTGTAGCTACAATCTCTTCCATGTTATCTCCTGTAAGGATGATGTCATCCACATATACCACCATAACGACTAGGCCTGAGTTAGTTTTCTTAATAAATAATGTGTGGTCTGACGCTGACCTATTAAAATCAAACTTTGACATCACATCAAACAACTTTTGAAACCATGCACGAGGACTTTGCTTCAGCCCATATATCACCTTTCTTAATCTGCACACCTTCTGACACTCTCCCTCAACCTCGAACGTAGGAGGTTGTTGCATGTATACTATCTCAGACAGATCCCCATATAGAAATGCATTTTTCATATCTAGTTGACACAAACTCCATCCATGGTGAACTGCTACCGAGAGAACAAGACGGATGGTGCCCATCCACGCGACGGGAGAAAATGTCTCAAAAAAAATCAACACCATATGTCTGAGTATAACCTTTTGCTACTAACCTGGCCTTGTATATTTTAATTGAACCATCTGAGTTGTACTTAATGGTATATACCCATTTGCATCCAACAATGTCCGCATCACTGGGGGATCAACAAGGTCCCATGTCTGCTGAGATAGTAAAGCGTCAATTTCATCTTGCATAGCCTGCTTCCACCTGCTATCGAGAACAACCGTTTGATAACTCAGATGAATAGTTTCAGCAGATAAGAGATTCAATGTTATTCATGATCCATGACATAACAATGTCATTATCTTCGTCCCAAGTATTATATTTTCCTGTTTTATCATTAGGTTCAAATTCCAATAGAATATGTTTTCTACGATGTCCAGACACGGACATCATAAAGGTTCTGGACCACCTTGCATAGTTTGTTTCATTTAATTTCACGGAAGAACCATAGGAGAAGGGATTGGCAAAGACTTTATATTCCCTAATAGCTTCATTCTTATAATCCGATTTTTGAGCATCACCCATAATGAATAACACGAACTAAGGAGCCACAACCACTGACGCTGCTGCAGTAGATGTCCTCGTGCACAAAAGAAATAAACTTTGTCACAGTTCGTAAATGACCTGCTCCACAATGTACCGATCCACTATAGTGATTTGCCTTCACCACAACACCCAGATCTGTGATCAGATCTGAATCAACCAGGACATAAGATAGAAAACCATATGCAGATAAAAAAAAAATGACGATATAAGCTTCACAACAACCTAAACATATGATTAGATCCAAAGAAATATGCAAATCTACGACTATAAGAGTTCATGTTCTTTTTTTCTCTCGACAGCCAGAACATTAAAAAAAATATTGGCGATATCAGATTTTTAATCTTCACAACAACCTGAACATACGATCAAATCCAAAAGAATATGCAGATCCACGACAATATAAGAATCCCTGTTTTTTTTTTCACACGACAACCAGAACATAAAAAAAAACTGACCCACCACAAATCTGGTCGTCACCCACACCCACGACAAATCTGGTCGTCACCCACTTCACTACAACATTACTGCACCGTACCTGTATCCACCAGATTTGGTCGACCGAAACCCATACTTTCACCTCGACTTTTAGATCTGATTACAGATTTGAGTCATGACATTTGTCAGACTGCAGATCCGTTATCAGATCTATACCACTCGATTCTCAAAATTTTTTTTCCGCACACCTTAGGTTTGGTCCCCTTCACGCGATCTAGTACCCTTCACGCACGCTTTGGCGCAGACCCCGAAGTCACGCCCCTTCACACGATCTGGTACCCTTCACGCAGGCTTTGGCGCAGACTCCGAAGTCATGCCCCCCAAGGCCGATGGCTCTGATACCGTGTGGAGAAAGAAAAAGAGATAGAGAGAGACATCTCAAATTTTCATTTAGGTCTAATCTCTACTTGTTTAAATAGAGATCAGCCATAAGAAAGAAATTACATATGGGTCCCTCATTATTTAGAGAATACCAAAATCAGCCTTAAGTAAAACTATAAGAGGTCGACTTATCTTAACAATAATAACTTTCCTTTCCCAGTTAGATCGACTCCTAGATTGAAAGTTTGCAACATTAAAGTCTATAAGTGTCACCTGAGTTTACTTCAATTAGATCCTACCTTTTCTATGTTTTAAAAAGTTTGAAATGCCTTGTTAGGCAACAATGTAGAGGATCCTTCATACTAATTGGCAAGATCATTTAATAAAAAGTTCCAAACCAACTATTAGATTACAAGCATCCTCATCACTCATTCAAAACATGGTGGTAGACAAAAAGGGAGATGAGCAAAAGAAAAATTAGAAACATGGAAAACCCTACAACTGTACATGATTTGAGTTTCAATCCTTCAACACATATACTACATCACTTTCATGTGGCATTGCTAAAGATGCAATGATATCCCTCAAACACAGTTGTGAGTCATTCTGGAGAAACTTTGTCAAATCAAGTGATTAGTCACTGTTTGATTGACTAAAATGGGAATAGCAAAATATTCAGAGCAGAATTGTCCCAAAGTTTAATTTCAAAAGAAAAAAAATTATTAATAAACTATTCTTTTAGTTCACAGGATGCATTTTATTCTGTCTTATCCAAGGAGCGACATTTTACACCAACAATAGGAAAAGGGGAACTAAATTTAGAAAACTTGCAAAAAAAATGCATACTTTCCCAATAATGTTAGGCTGTCGACTTAGCCCCACCCATTCATAAGTTTTCCCATCAAAGTATCGGACAGTGCGCATTCCAGCCCATATACCTAAAAATCAGAGAAACAAAAGTCAGATATAGGTAAACTCTAAAGGTTCTAATAACAAGAATGCAAAAAACACTAACTTTGAAAAGAAATGTGAAAAAAGAAAAGTTATGATGTTCAAGATGTAATCAAGAAAATTTTCACTGTTTAGCTTAAGCAGCAAAAACCAGAAAAAAGAAAAGAAAATTAAGCTGCAGCTATAAATCAGCAGTAAAGTGAAAATCAGTTAGCAGACTTATCAAAAACAATTGAAAGCTACTAACCTTATCGTTAAGTTATTAAACTGTAACCATCTAGCACATAAAATCCTTGAGAGCACCCCTTCCCCATGAGAACAAGCTTTGGTTCTTTTTCGGTACCATCAACCAATCCTCATAGCCCTTTGCCCCAAATGTGGTATTTCACAATAGAAACCCACATTACATAATTGGTGTCATTGAGCTTTACGAAAATGGTGGTGATAGACTCATGATTCTCCTCCATGATGAAGAACAAAGAGATAAGAGAAAGAGAGATGGATGGTAGAGGAAAACACACTTTTAACACTACGAACCAGTGTTGTGAAAAGCGTTGAGGCGTAGCGAGGCGCTCCATCAAAATCTGAGGCAAGGCGTAAGCCTCGAGGCATAAAGCGTAAGCCTCAAAAAAAAATCTAACTTAAAAAAGATTAAAATATCTAAAATTATAAATAAATAAAAATTGCTTTATTGATGAAACAACAACCAACAAGAAATAAAAAATCTCAAATAAATACTAAAAAAATATGAGATTAACATGTAAAAGTAACATTAATGCAATAACTTGATCTACGTAAGTATCTAAGAAATAAAATATGTGCATTCATTCAATAAAAAATTAACAACGAAATGCATATTAGCATTAACAACATCATATAGACATAATTAGAAAATGCATGTTAGCATTAACAACTAATCAATTCAATGGATTCAACATATCTTTTGATTTTTTTTTCTTCCTCAACCAAATGTAGCAAGTTGTGCACGGCTTGCCAAATCAATTCAAACTTTTAAATCTTTTTTTTTTGTCAC
The DNA here is from genome assembly GCF_984573655.1 of Nuphar pumila. Lineage (NCBI taxonomy): Eukaryota > Viridiplantae > Streptophyta > Magnoliopsida > Nymphaeales > Nymphaeaceae > Nuphar > Nuphar pumila. The sequence continues at coordinate 80,894,884 of NC_143263.1, read as the reverse complement.
CACAATAACGTGCTCAACTGACTACTAAAAGAGATAAAAACCATTAAGAATTGATTTAGGATGATGACCAGCCAGTGGACCCACTAAGTTTTTTTTTGTTATGAGAAGCACCCTTGACAAAACAGTCTGGACCAAAGGTCTGCCGTAGTAAATCAAAAGAAAATCCTAATTTGAGTAATTTAAGCTAATAAACTAGAATAAATCAAACAAAAAATAATTAATGTTAAAAACCTAAAGAGAATTCTCAAAGCTGCAGTAACAAAGTCTCATAATCAACACTCAAAAGAAGTAAGGCATTTATCCCACACCTTAAAGAAACCTAAAAAGATGACCAGCAGATCACAATCTATATAGGAGATTTTGGACAGAGGGCTGCAGTCCATTCATCATTTGCAAATCAAAGATGAAAAAACCTATTTTGTGAACCAATGCTTTGTCCAAAAGTTGGAAAGATAAGTCAAAGAAAAAACAGAAAATACAAATTGAAAACAAGAATGGAAAAAAGTGAAACTTACCCAAAATGTACAAACTGTGTGTTTCAAATGAACGAACTCGTCTCCTCCTTTCTCTCCGACAACAAACCCTAATACACCCAAACAAATTTTTGCCCCCCGAACTCATCTCCTCCTAACTCGTCTCCTCGGCTCTCTGTTTTTCAGAAAACAATAGGCCCCCAACTGCGTGTTTCTCAGAAAATATAACATTAGGGTCGGGGGGGGGGGGTTGTTATTTAAAACCTAATTTTTGGTCAAATGAGGGCTTTGACCCTCATTTGACCAAAAAATTGAGCCGTATACGCCTCACCTTGAGGCGTGCGCCTCAAGGCGTATGAGGTGCACGCCTTGGGGCAGTTGCACTTTATACCTACGCCTCAAGGCACAAAGGCCCTCGCCTTGAGGCGAGGCACGCTTTTTGCGCCTTGAGGCACACTTTTAATAACACTGCTACGAACTCATGATCGCACGATTCACGAGCTCACGTCCACATGAGAACTTTGGTCACAAGTGTAATACCTGTAAATTTTATGGGATAAATAAACTTGAATTTCATATTCATAAGCTGATACGAGGATATTTTCATTGTTTTAATTTTTATTCTTATTTGGATCTTGGACACCCTGTTTGGATCTTCGATGTTGGGTCCCGAATAGACTGTTCGAATCTTCGATAATGGATCCTGATGAATATCTAATGATAGATTTTAATTTTTGGTTCGGATCCTTGATATTGAATCCTCGATATCATGGTTAAATTTGATATTGGATCCAAAATGTATTATCTAGATCCGAACCAGCTTATATATAAAGAGCCCATAACATTGTATTTGGATCCGTATCAATGTACCAGATGTCTAAATCCTAAAACCATATGGTCCAAAGAGCTAGATCCAAATTACATTATTTGGATCTTGGACATCGGAACTTCAATATTGATGTGGATTTTCGCATTGGAAGCGTAAGGGTCCAATTGAAATTTTATATTTGGATCCATAGTTTCAAATCCTAGTAATAAGGAGCAAATTTTTGGATCCTTGGATCCGGATTTGCTTATATGAATCCATGAACAAATCGAACCATGGATCTATATCACATTAACGCCCATTAGAGAATGGTTCAAACTTTAAAAGGTTTGGATCCTTGAATGGATCCGAATGGCCCAAAAGCGTGGACCCAACTATAAGTGGGTCACGAGTTCGGTCGAACCAAACCCGCACCCGTTGGTGAGTTAAAAATTAAATCACGAAAAAAAAAATGACATGCGTAAATATATATATATATATATATATATATATATATATATAAGAACCCACAAACCTTAAGTAGGGTTTGCAATTTCTGTTAAAAATGAAAGGGGTGAAGGAGGGGCGGCGCAGCAACCGACCACGATCTTCCCCTCTCCCCACGGTTTTGTAAGTGTCTCCCTATCCCTTCTCTATTTAACCGCGCCCCTGTCTCTCTCACTCGTTATCTCCCTTCTTCCCTCCCTCTCCCTTCAGCGTTCTCTCATACTCTCTCTCTCTGCTGCACGTCAAGGGCAGAAGGTGCGCACGGCTGCACCGAATCTACTGTAGCAAGGGGATCTCTTGGATTCACGGTAGCAGGACAGGAAAATCGAAAAAAATTTGGGGATTTCGCGATTCAGAGGTAGGGGTTATTATGTTTTCGTAGAATGCTAGTTTCAAGTATGAAACACAGTTTTGCACAATCTCTACATGAGATGATTTACGCAATCCCTTGTTACTTCTGCGCATTCGTATGCAACATCACCTACTGTATGTGCACAACTTCTGCATTTGATGAATCACGAAATGTGTTCGGATAAAGATTGAAGATTTGGGCTTAGTTTGCTAAATGGCAATACAGATTTATTTATAGGTAAACCTGGTATTTTATCAGATAGCGACCTAACAATGTTTTCTTCCTCATTCGATTTAGTGGTGGTTCTTGGTTCTTATTGATCATTTTTTTTTTAATTTCTGTGAATGTTTCATAATAAATCTGTGGTCGTTCTTACGGTAGGGCTTATATAACTTGATTTGCAGGGAATGATTGTCCATGTGCATGCTATGCATATTCCATATGCATAATCTGATTTGCATTTTGACTGTTGCATAAACTCTGCATTTTATGTTAAAAAGGGGTTGTGTATTCTCTTTAGAACATTAGTGTGCTTTGAAACATGATTGTTGGTTCATGTAGGCATAAGCGGATGGTTGGTTCATGTGGACTAAATTGAGCTATGTAATTAAACGAATTGGTGTTCTTAATGATGGTCCTACAGTTTTGATATATTTTGAGATGTATATTCCTGCCTATGAATACCAACAACATGTGCTGTATTCTGCAGTATTGATATAAGTTGTAAATCTTATGTCTCGCAAATGAATACAAGCTGCATGTGCCATGATCTGCAACACACACGCTCTCGGTTGGTTATGTAGTTGCTGCATCTATCATTTCACCCATTACTGTGCACACGCAGCAGTTATACTGATTTTATAATGTTACTCTGGTTATACATTATTTCATGCCCAGCATATTAGTAGATGTTCTGGCTATACTTTATTTCTTGACCAGCATGTATACATGTGTTTCTGGTTATATGTTACTTCATGCCCAGCATATGACTAGATGTTCTGGTTATGCTCTATTTCATGACCAGCATGTATACATATGTTTCTGGTTATATGCTACTTCATGACCAGCATATGTAAATGTTCTGGTTATACTTTATTTCATGACCAGCATGTATATGTTTGTTTCTGGTTATATGCTACTTCATGCCCAGCATATTAGTAGATGTTTCTGGCTATACTTTATTTCATGACCAATATGTATACATATGTTTCCGGTTATATGTTACTTCATGACCAGTATATGTAGATGTTCTGCTTATACTTTATTTCATCACCAGCATGTATATATTTGTTTCTGGTTATATGTTACTTCATGCTCAGCATATGAGTAGATGTTTCTGGTTATATTTTGTTTCATGACCAGCATGTATATAATTATCTCTGGATATATTCTATATATATATATATATATATGTGTGTGTGTGTGTGTGTGTGTGTGTGTGTGTGTGTGTCTGGTTGTATATTGCCGCACTTACGCGCTCAGATTATGACCTATTTGATTGTACGTGATAGTGCACAGAAACATACATGTAGTTGCTGAAATCCTAAATATGAATGAAGCAAGGTTGTAATACGGTTTTCTTCACAAACTTGAGGGTTACACAAAAACAATTAAGTACGTGCTCACTATGATGCTTTAAGGGAAGTAACTGGGGTTTCGCTTATTTGGCAAGAACTGCCAGCGCACGTCACCAGGAGTTGGGACGTTGCAAGTGTAAAACCTAATGGTAGGTTGTGGCAACTTACCATTGAGAAAAGAGTTGATCTCTTAACCGAGCTTGCGAGTCAGTTGACTGTAGGGACATAAGTGTCAAGTCAGAGTATTGAGGGTCACACACTAGTACTCGAAATTATAAAATGAATACATATGTAAATTTAAACATATATGAATATTTTTTGCCTGACTGGTTTAAAGGTACCGAAGCAATCATGCTTGACGGTTTAAAGGTACCAGAGCACTCTGGGTGGGTCTGCACAATTAAGTGGTTAAAGTTTTGGTTAACATACCTACTTAAGGTACGAAGGGTTAGAGATCTACTACTCCGGTGGTATGATTCAAAATTTAGGAGAATTTCAGTGTCTTTGAGCTACTGGGTTCAGATAGGGGAAAACTCTGACACATCGGGAAATACAAATTAATAAGACAACAACCCACTCAGATTCGAGTTTACCTTGGAGAGGGTAGGTGATATACAACTCCGGGAACATGTGCTTCTTGCTTCGAGTGACAATGGCTCGTTGGTCCCCCAGTTCTCGGAATTGAAGGACCTGGACTACCAATTTTGTCCTACGCAGTAGCTCCACGTTCTTCTGCAGAAGTTAGGGATGCATCCTGTTGTTTGGGCCTTTAGAAGGTTCTCTCGGTCATTCAACCGCTCCATTAGGATTTCAGTTTCAGTTAGACATTCGGGTTAATAAAACACCAGTGCATAATAAACTCATGAATGTTCTCTTCTGTTATAGTTGTCTTGGCCTGCGAGTACTCGCGGGATAATTCAAGAGAAATATTAAATTGAACTTCTTGTGTATATCAGTCAGACAAAGGATTGCAAGCTTTGTACTTAAATCTGTGATTAGTTATTTGGTCATGCGATTATTCATGTTATGCTAGTTAGCTTGTGCTATGCAATGGATCAATTACCTTGTTACTTGTTCAATTATGTCATGCTTAGTATCATACTTTATTGTTAATGACTAGTCAATTACATTCATACTTGTTACATAGTATATCTGCAAAATCATAGTATTCTCCTACGCAGACTAGTTGTAGTCTGACACAAATTATTTTACTATTTTTCAGGACAAGAGTAAAAGATAAAGAACGGTTACAAGATGATGTGCGGATCAGGATATATGATCTATTGTGTTCCTGGGATGTTAAATTCCAATTTGGTTATTGTAATTATGTCATTCAGATATTCTAAACTCTGATATTATGTTTTAAACTTTTATTAGAAATAAAATGAGTGTTAGTTGTTTTGATGATTCTTGTGATATGCCTGAAATGTTTAACCTGGTTAATTTGAATCTTTTTGCTATTATAAAAAAAAATCCTCAAAAATTTGGGTTAAATTTTGGGGCGTTAGAACAAGAATCAAGAGCCTAAGGCTCTGATACCATGTAATGAAGTAGAATAAGGGCCCATACACCTCACAAGAGGCAAAAATACAACTCACAATGGGCACAAACACAAGGGTCACTAAGGGCCAAAGAGAGAGCCCTCACAAAAAAACTTAAAAACTAAATATTTTATTCATAACCAATGCTCTAAAAAAACATAACACAAAGGGGACAAGATGTCCCATATTTGTACAAGAGACAAAGAAGAGAAGAGGTCAATATAGCTCTTGGGGAGCTCCCAACGCTCTTGGGAGGCCCCAATGACTATATGGTCCAATGACCTAAATGCCCTTCAACAAAATAAAAATACAAATTACCTAAAAATACATTCTAAGAAATATATATATATATATATATATTTATATACATATATGTGTATATATAATTAACTATATATATGCACAAACTATATAAATCTTAACATGGTTAAGAAGTCTTCTCAAAGATATAGGAGTTGTAATCTTTAGCCCTTCGAAAATATGTTGCGACAACAAAAGTGTTATCTATATTGCAAGCAACCACACCTTCCATGAATGAACAAAGCATATATACATGGATTGCCGCCATGTAAGAGACGAGTACTTGAGAGGAACAATTGAGTTGCCCTATGTGACTTTTGAGTGTTAACTGACAGATTTCTTCACTAAGGCCCTACCTTCACCTCGTTTCATTTTTTCTCAGCAAACTTTCGGTTATAAGTTTGAGGGGGAGTGTTAAGTTTCATGATTAGTATGCATATATTAATATCAATATATATATATATACATGACATGTATATGTATTAATCAGTGTTGTGAAAAGCGTTGAGGCGTAGCGAGGCGCTCCACCAAAATTTGAGGCGAGGCGTAAGCCTCGAGGTGTAAAGCATAAGCCTCAAAGTTTTTTTTTTTTAACTTAAAAAAATTATAAAAAATATCTAAAATTATAAATAAATAAAAAAATCTTTTATTGATGAAGCAACAACCAACAGGAAATAAAAAATCTCAAAAAATAGTGAGTTCATAAAAAATAATAGTGACTGAGTTCATCAAAAATAAAACTTTAAGCCTTAGGATTTTTCTTCATAAGCTTGAAAATACAACACACATATCTCCAATATTTAAGCCCAAACAAGAATAGTGAGTTCATCAAAAATAAAACTTTAAGCCTTAGGATTTTTCTTCATAAGCTTGAAAATACAACACACATATCTCCAATATTTTCAAACTATCACAATGTTTTAGCAATATTTTCATGAAACATTATTAAAGTATTTTGTCATCATTTTTTCAAAATAATGAAAATTTGAAGCATGCAATGATATTATCATGAAACATTGTGATATTTCCCCTTCCTAGATTTCTGATTTAACATCTTTTTCTCAATTTCATATTATTTCTATCTATTATCTTTTTTCTATTTTCCATAGTTTGGCATGAAAGACAGCCTATTTCTATTCTATTTCCTGACTTTTCCATTTTTTATCTCTATCCACAATTGCTAAGCTTTTCTCATGGAAAATAGGTGTGCTTGAGTTATCTCATCTAATCGACTCACTGAACATTGATAGTGATATCATGACTAGCTCAAAAATTATATCTTAGTCAGTAGGTTATGTATCCCCTTAACTTAAATGTTAAAGTTTAGCATAAACATGCTACAAGATCAACAATAGCACCTCAACCAAGGTGATTGAGGTCAATCATGTCAAAAGGCTCATCAGAAGCAGAAGAGTTGTGGCACTCCACAATCATCATCATGACTGATTGGTGACTATGCCCTTAAGTAGCAGAGGCTCTAAAATGAACAAAGTCCTTCACACTGTTAAAAGCTGATAATCCAAAAGCCATTGAAGGAAGGCAAAATGTCATCCAGCCCTTTCTTTTTAATTTTCCTTTTTTTTATGATATGCAGGCTGGGGTTAGCCTCTCAGGTCTTGAACATGAGACTCTTTGTTGTGATAGTGCTACTTTACAATCCAGCTATCTCATTCTTTTAGGCCTGTCAACATGTCACCTAGCCCATGTCGACAGACCTAAACAGAAATTCCACAGGTTCCCATGTTGATCATCTATGTCACATAGGTGTGGGTGCGTGGTTGTGGCACTTTAAAAAAATTGGGGTGCGTGGTTGCGGGAGGGTATAAATTTGCGCGATGCAGCACCTTTACTAAGGGGCTTATGGTTTTCCACATTAACTGAAAACAAAAAGAATAAATTAGAATAGTTGAATGCATTTTCTGTGCATGAACTACAGCAAAAAGAGGCGTGTACGCCTCAGTCCGAGGCGCGCCTCGCCTCAAGGCATGCGTCTCAAGGCCTATGAGGCGCACGCCTCATGGGTATTGCGCTTCATATCTGCGCCTCAAGGCACAAAGGCCCTCGCCTTGAGGCGAGGAGCGCTTTTTGCGCCTTGAGGCGCGTTTTTAATAACACTGGTATTAATATTAATATATATATTTATTTTAATATTAATGTAATAGGTCATGCCCAGGGCATTTTTGTCATTTTACCATGTAATAGGCCCTGCCCGTTAGGGGTTTTCTATTTTTATCTTTTCTATTTTGTCTTTTCTATTTTAATTTTATCTAGCGGTTGGGACTAGCCCAACAACCCTCTTGCCTCTCCTTTGTTGTATATAAATGGGATCTTTCCCATACTGAAGGCATGCTGCTCTTAAGGATTTTCTAAGTGAATAAAATATTGTTTTTTATATTTTGAGTGCTCTCTTGTGTATTTTTGTGAGCTATTGTGAAGTGTGCTTTGTGGCCTTGTATTTTCCCATTACAGGCTTGTATTTTGCCTTTGTGGCTTCATGCTTTTGCCCTACATTGTGTGCTCTTATGAGCATTGCGATTGTTCTTGTATTTGGGTTTTCATTACAGAGAGATACTCAATTGATTCTACAAGGAATTTTCAGGAAATTCACAAATAAAAGAGAAGGTAATAGAGAAATTTACAGAAATATTCGCACATTCTATTATAGCTTAATTGATTCAACAGAAAACATCATGGAGGATCTCAGACTTTTCTTTTGGTAAAACATAACTTGTTTATTAGGAAAAGCTTGAGGCAGTAAAAAGTAAAACATTTAGATATTAAACATGATGGCTCTAATAAGTTCACAGTATTCTATAAGTAACCTAGACGTAAGCATACAAATAGGTCATTTATTATTTACATAGCTGCCCTTCAAAGAATATATCTACAATGCAATTACTTACATGTATTCATAAGTAGATGCATTCAACACAGTCGCCAACCAAGATTCACAATTTAGTTTGTCATTTCAACTTTAAACCCTGACTTTTTCAATCATGAAATTTTGGAGCATTGTATGCTAGTGATTTTTGAAGCACTTGGAGGACATGTTCACACATCAAATAGCATGATCTAAAATATTTTTCTTACTATACAATGTGTAGATCATATCTACAAGGCTTGATTAACAAAGCATACCAAAAAAAAAAAGCAAACAAAACGTGTTAAGGTTTGAATAGGTGATAACAGAACCGGACACAGTAAGGTCTACTAGATGGTAAAGTACTAATGACATGACCAAATATCACACACACACACACCTTTGGTGTGAACATTCGTACATATCATCCAGTGTGATTTCACCTATTCATACATTTTCAGTAGATTACGGTACAAATGTCCACAAGGGCTCCACCACATCTGGCTAGGTGGATCAGCTTAAGGCATTCAAGTTGAAAGACATTATGAGTTTAATACCCGAGTTATGCAGCCCTTGCCTTATATCCAAAGCAGCAGGCTCCCTGGTGGGCAAGGGAGGTGGCCAAGGGGCTTTAGGGTGGGCCATATGGCAGAGCATCAAACTCTCCTGGACCCCACCTGAACCGAGGTTTCCCCACGATAAATATCTAAAAAAGTATACCATGCAAAAAGGTTAACAATATATCATTTAGTACGACCTAAATAGTGGCTAACAAGTTAAAACGCGAGACTACAGTACAAACAGGTTTACAATAGACCCTTTAGTACGACCTAAATAGCAGCTAACAAGTTCTCTATGTAGGGAAAATGTACCCCAGCTAACCAGGCCTCCAAAGTCCACAAAGGATTTAGTGTGCCACAGCCCATGACTCTGGCAATGATGAGCACAACCAAGATTAAATGCACATTGACTTTCACAGAGAAAGAAGAGTACCTCAATGACAAATTACTGGGATTCTATTGTTTTGATTGGAAACATTTGTTCATACAGAACCCTACCCGAAAATATAGATGCACGATTATGAGAAAATATTTGCAAACATGATAAACCAAAAAAAAAACAGGAACGAGTAAGAAAGTAAGGAAAACTATGAGGCATCGTTAATCTGTGTCCTAAGGAGAACGTTTCTCCAAAGAGCATGAATAGGGACGTGACCCAAAGCTGAATCATATAGTCATGCATTTATTGCATGTTAAAACATCCAACATCTAATCGCTATCACTGGTGCTCCATTTCATCATTTGTTCCTTACTCGGATTAAAGAAAATAAGAAGTGCATTCATGCAAGCTTCATGTACCCAAGAAAACAAAAAAAAGTTCTGAGGACTAACCAAACCAATTGCAGATTAGTATGTCCAATATAATACTATCCCACCAACATTCGTTGAAGTTAGGCAACATGTGTCGAAATGTAAGCTGCAATGAAAACACGAAGTTGTTGAAATATGATTTGAGCAATATAAAAAAATTTCTCGAGTTACAGAAATGGCCAATTTCAATGATGTTAAAAAGAAATACCTCCATCATTTCAAAGCCAATTGATAGAACCCATAAAAGGGGTTGATTGCGGATCATTATTGCCTTGCCCCACCATCCAAAGATATGGGCGAGCACAAACTCATCAAACAATGTTTCCTAAAATGAACTAATAATTGAAATCAGTGGACTGCAAAACAAGACTTAATTTTTGCAGTGTTATTGAATAATTATAGGGAAGAAAAAGAAAGAGATGACTAAACCAAGAAAAATAAAAACAATGGATAAGATGGTCAACGGAGACACCATACATAAACATTTTTAAACCTGCTTGTTGGGTTATCTGATATATAAATACGACAATCAGCACCATATGAGCGCTCAGGAAGTTCTGTAAATATTAATAGGAATACTTTAGTTCATACCATTTGCACAACGCCAGCAATTTTTACAAATTTTTAACAAATGGAATATGGTATATCAAAATGTGTTGCAATATTAGAGAAGTAGTTTACCAACACCAAGGTCAGGATGGAGAAATTTCATGTATTGCCTAGCACCATCACGTTTCTGAAAAGGCAATTCATTTTTAGAGAAAAAAGACATTATAATGGGCAAGACTGACTATATAAAGAATCTTTAGACAACATAAGCTTTCAGATGAAAAAACTTATAGCGGCTTCACATTGGAAAACTTAGACTTCGCAGGAAAACACAACAAAGAAGTTAAACCTATGTCACATAGGTGTGGGTGCGGATGCGGCGATACGGCACTTTAAAAAAACTTGGGTGCGGGGAGGGTATATATATATATATATATATATATATATATATAGAGAGAGAGAGAGAGAGAGAAATTTTAACAGTTTTAAGTTAACACTAATGAAATAAAAACAATTATCATATCATCAATTCATCATGCATAAATTCATGCAATAAATCAAATTAACAATCTACAATTGCTATTCCTCATCAATAAAAAAATAACACCACACTGGTGCGGAGGTATATATATATACGTGTATGTGTGTGCATTTATGTATTTATATATATAATATAGATAAAACAGGACTTGGTTAGGGTTAACTGAATCTAGTTTTGGACAACAATGGACCTCAGTGTGGTTGACTTCACCTGACACAAAAGAAGTTGTGTCCAAGTGTCGCACCCAGATGGGTGTGACTGCGAGGGTGCGGTGCTTTGTTAGAAGAGTCCGTGTTGCATTGAGTTAAACTAAGCACATCGAAAATACCCCTCTACAAAATAGAAATCTAGGATCTGTACTTCAGCAATGACCACAATTCTCAGAAAAAAAGTACCATTAGAAAAACAACATAGATGATCTGTGGTATGCACGAAAAAGCTAGGATAGATAAGTACTAAGATTATATATTGTAATTAAAAACTGTACACCTCAATAAAGATTAAGTGAAAGGGTCAGAGAGGACTTTTGCTGCTTAGTGGAAGAGTTGGTACAAGATATACGCGTGAAGAAATACACTCACTCAGTGGAGACCTAGATGGGAAAAGTGTAATAAGGCAATAAGTAGCCAGGAGATGGTACATGCAGGGCATAAATTTGGCGGAAAATTAGGCTAGTGAAGTTTAAGTAATGATTTTTCACATTGAGATAAGGAGCACATTTGTCATAGCTAAAATAAATATTATATACTTACGTAAAAGAGGTAGCATCATACAGTATTCAAGATTGAATCAAATGTGTCACAAATTGATAACATTCTACATATAGAAAAAAAAAGAAAAAACACAATGTCAAACAGAGATCACAAGTTGATAGTTCTAGATGTGTATCAAGAGTTACATAGCGAGAAGAAAGTCAAAGGATATTCCTGGATTAGGTCATGGAACTTTGTAAAGGAAACTAATGGCTACATCAGTGTTATTAAAAACGCGCCTCAAGGCGCAAAAAGCGCGCCTCAAGGCGCAAAAAGCGCGCCTCGCCTCAAGGCGAGGGGCTTTATGCCTTGAGGCGCATATATAAAGCGCAAAACCTTCGAGGCGTGCGCCTCATACGCCTTGAGGCGCACACCTCGAGGCGAGGCACGCCTCAAACTGAGGCGTGTATGCCTGGGGCTTTTGGTTAAATGAGGGTCAAAGCCCTCATTTGACCAAAAAATAGGGTTTAAAGTTTAAACAAACCCTAATATTTTATGTTTTCACGCAGACTCTCTTTCTCTCATGCAGACTCTCTCTCGTCTCTCATGCGCAGTCTCTCTCTCACACACATACTCTCCCTCTCTCTCATATTTTTCTCACACAGGTACTCTTACCTCTCTCACACGCAGTCTACTGCTTTTTCTCATTTTCTTTTGGGGGAGGGATCAAATTGTTTACGAGTTTTGAGTGAGGTTTCATTTAAGAAAATGAGACTTGTGAAACTTGTGGATAGAGAAGACCAGAAAATATTACTTTTGGGCAATGGTGCATCCTGTGGCATGTGGTCCAGTTAGGCATTTTTTCAGAACTTTCAGCACTGTGCAATGAGTTCAATAAGTCTGGCAAGTTTACTGAGAAGAGGAGTGGATAATTGTTCTTAACACAGTTCGTAGCTCTATCCAATTTCAGGATGTTACATATTTTTGCAGTATGTGTACCACCCATCATACAAAAGGATGCACACAACTTATTTCTTCCATTAAATCCCACTTTGAGCTCCATGAGCATTTCTGATACTGACAGCATGAAAAGGAGAAGAGTGGGTACTTTTCCACCACAAGTTAGTGCCTTTCTGTGAGATAGTTTTTTCATATCCTGGTGAAGTAAAAAGAAAACTATATTCCAACCAAAAAGCTCTATAGAACTACTTGCCAGTTAGTAGGAGTTCATTTGGTTGTCTTCTGATATCGGTGTTCAATCTCTGATCCTAACTTGATGAAGTGTGGCAATGAGATGCTACTTAAACAGCAACTAGTTTTGTCTTAATAAACAACTGAAAAATAATACATAATGCATGCTTCGATAGACAATAAATTGTGAATACATCACCATGCCTTTCATGACATCCCTAAGGTTCATTGACACTTTTAAAAAGCCTCACATTACATCATTTCTTTCTGCCTTGCAATTCCTCATTATATGAACATCAGAAGTTTGAGGGGCAATATCGAGGAATGTGTGTTTAAGCCATATTGGTTACAAAAGATAAATCTCATATATTTTTCAGTTATGTAATCAGTTTTAAGTTACTTTTATATGTTAATCTCACATTTTTTAGTACTTATTTGAGATTTCTATTTCTTATTGGTTGTTATTTCATCAATAAAGCATTTCTTTATTTATTTTTATTTTTAGATGTTTTTTTTGAAGTTTTCAAAAAAAATATTTGAGGCTTACGCTTTACGCCTCGCCTCAGTTTTTGGTGGAGCGCCTCGCTACGCCTCAACGCTTTTCACAACACGGGGCTACATTCAAGCTAAGATCATCTACATATAGGGTCTATGTCACATGGGTGCGGGTGCGGGGATTCGGCACTTCCAAAAAACCCGGGTGCGGGGGTGCGGCAGGGGCAAGGGGGTCGGGGGTTCCCCGACGCTGGTTTTTCTGCTGACAGCAGCTGACAGACAGCTGCTGTCAGCAGAATTTTTTTTTAAAAAAATTCGCAGCCCTGACAGACAGCTGCTGTCAGCAGAATTTTTTTTTTAAAATTTTGCAGCCCATTTCATAGGGCAAATTTTTTTTAAAAAAAAATCCAAAAAAAAATGGACCTAAATGATCATGGGTGCGGTCAACGCACCCAGGATCGGGTTGACCGCACCCGGTGCCGCACCCGCACCCGCGTCGAGTCGCATCGACGCGGGTGCGGCACCCTGCTAGCCGAATCCCTGTGACATAGTATAGGGTGCAGCTAACATGCAAATTCAAATGGGTACAAGTGGCATGCCATTTACATAAGCCTAAATCTGAAAAATATAAAGCACTTTCTCTTTAGATCTCATATTCCCCAAACTTTCATTTCCAGATTCTGACTCTAATCCACCTTTTCTTTTATGAAAAGGCTACCACCAGAAATAACATTCTATTAACCATCAGACGGCCTTCCCCCTCCCCATGAAGCCCTTCTACATGAAAATACCTGGTTCTGCTACTTGAGTTGTTTCATCTCACATAGCTCAATTGGTACTACTGCCTGCGTAAGTACCAAGAATTCAAGTGGCCATGTGTATTCCCAATCATCACAGAATTTAGTCATGAAACATAGAATCTTGAAGCAATATACACAGCATAAAGGAAAGATAGTAGTTTACCAAAGTTTACAGTTATGATATCTTTAATAGTACCGAAATATGGACTACAACAAACTGAGGACAGAGACCAAGCTATCAAACAATGTCACAGAAAGGAAGCAACCTGAAACAGTAAAAAGGTGAGGGCCACAAGATAAACAACTGCCATTCCATGTACCAACCGCCAGATAGCTGGATGTGGCCTAATTAGTATTCTGTTGAAAAACAATAGAACAAAAACTGTATCAGGAAATTCATTTAACTGTCCATCTTTGGCATCTTTCGGTTGACAAAAATTAAAAGCGCAACATTTGCACATAATGATTATACACTGCATGACTTAATGTCATTTAGCAGCTTGATGAGAATTATCAATCTGATATATGTGTTTGTGCATCAGTGTGCTTGTTTCTCGGGTTACACAATCACCTTTTTAAGGGACATTAAAAAATTTCAACAAGCATTCTCTGTGCAAAAAGAAAATGCTGGAAGTACCATGTTGGTGCCTTACAAGACACCACCAAAGGTATTTCAATACTGTTAGAACTATCACTCGCATTTATTATTCTCACTTTAAAAATGTAAGGAATCTTTTGAGAAATGATATGTAATTAAGTTATAATAAAATGCCATGGTGTCATGGCATTAACTGAGACAAGTCACCTCAAATTATTTGAAGAATTTTAAGAACCAGGACAACTGGGTTCTTAAACTATTTGCTCCATGTGTGCGTGAGGGTGGGTGTTAGTGGTTTCTGTCTTTTTTTTTTATTTGCACCTTCCTGCTTTACTAGAAACTTTCAAGTTGACTAAAAAACTTTAATTAAAGCCTAGGTTGATGCTTGCATTAACGCCATCACTAGGCATATAGCTGCAATCTTACAGAAAGCTTCAAGTCTTTATTAGTTTTACTTTCAAAAAAGCAAAAAGCATGGACTAGGCGATAAGTTTTCTCTGTCCTGGCCTTATGTATCTGATGTGAGCCTCTTTCTGGACAACTAAATTAGCAAAAGTATTAAAATTTAATTTAAAAGCTAATTTTAAATTGTGATCATAATTCTCATGATTTCAGTTGATTCTTTGTTTTATCATAGCACAAATAATAATACTCAAACAACCATGGAAGACACTAGTGCACCACAGTACATTACACTTTTAACATGACAAAAGTCCATAACTATGCACATAAGAACAATAACTCACATGCAAAAATCTGTGAAGTTCAGAAAATATACAACAAACCATTATCTATACCTTAGTGTTACATCACATTCTATGTCACATGAATACGGCTGCAGATACGGGGACATGGCCATTTTTATCAAGTTTTCAATATGTTTAGTATATAAGGGGATATGATACAGGGGGGCAAAATGGAGTATCCATGTGACATAGATCACAATTTTGTTGATGTATCCATGTAAAAGTTTATCAATCATTCAACCTTCATGCTAAACTGCATTTCTATCAAAATTTCACCTAGTTTATCTAACAAAATAGTGAGTGGAAAAAGAACCCAATACAATGTTTATCACTCAAATAGCAGTGAGAAATATTTAAAAAATCACTGTTCAAAATCCATAACTTCTGTGGTTTCCACATGGTGAGGCACTAGGGGGCCTAGACAAGAACTAGCCTAAGATCCACTAGGCTAATGACTGGAATATAGCCTCAAGTCTAGGCCAGGTGAAAAAGTTTTGTATGGGTATGGTCCATCTGGGCATACAATGTGACCATACAGCAGCTTCAAAAAATTGCGGTTGTTCCTAGCAGTCATGGAGCCAAAAAGGTGCTATCTGTCCCACAGCAGACCTCAATGGAAAGCATGTCGGCAAAGCATCCATCCTATAACGTGTTAGACATTGTAGAACTGTAAACAGTTCCAGACCTTGCACATTTACACCCACACCTGATAACCCAGACACCTTCCCCTTATGCAACTCGAGGTTTCATTTTAAAGGTAGACCTAGGGCAAATAACGGTCAATAAAGAAGAAGTCCAACCTTTTCTAATAATTAATTAACAAAATCAATCTGTTCTACAGGTCCAGATTCAGGCTAAATAGATTCAAATCAAATTTAAATGTACCCAATTGATGGGTTTAGTTGTATGTGAAAAAATTAAGCAAAGCTTAAAATAAAACTTTAAATTGTGTACTCTCAACATAACTAAATAACTGAATTCTTCTGATGATCCATCTTCATATCTCCTCTTGTTGTCTAAGACTTAATTATGGTTGAAAGCATGATCTGAACTACGTGCAGAAACACACTCAATCAGATACCTAGTTATCAGTTACAATTTTGGCTGAAGGACCTCCACAAATTCATCGATTTGCTGGATATCAAATTGGGAAATGGCTGCCAATTACAGTTTTGGCATGATAAGTGGAAGGGATTGCAGTCTCTGGTTGAATGTTTTTCCAACCTCTAACATTTCCACAGCTAAGGACATCCAAGTTAGTCGGTGTTGGCCACAATGTTATCAGTGATTCAGTATCGTATCATATCATACAATATGAGACACTATATCATAGTATCAGTGGGGGAACCGATACGACATAAGGTCCATTTCGTATTTGGTACCAATACGATACAACTTGTAATACCATATCATACGATACACCTCGTATCATACGATACACCTCGTATCATACGAGTTGACCCCTTTTTTTAAACTTTTTCGATGCCAAAAGAGTAGCAACCGGCCACTTATGGGGGGATTTTTTAGCCTCCAAGGGTCATTTTGACCCTGATTTTGCAAGTTCTCACTCCTCAAACCTCTTTTTTAAGCCTATCCACCCTATTTTGAGATCAAATTCACCCTAAAAATTAAGGCTTTTGCTAGATTTGATCCCTAAAAGAGTGATTTGCCTCAAATCTCACCAATTTCCGTCCTGTCCAACCTTTTTTTTTGGCTTCTAACCCTCAAAATAGAACCTTAAAGCCCCCTCTTTTAGCCTAAAACCCCTCATTTTCATCCTACACACTTATGTTTTGGTTTCTAACTCTCAAAACTGAACCATAGTAGTGTGATTTACCCTAAATCCGCCTATTTCCATCATACACATTTTTTTGCCCTCTAACCTTAAATCCAAACCCTAGAGGGTTTGATTCAACATATTTAGGGCATGACTGCATCAAGACACCCGACATGGGATCATTGTACACCTATTTATGAAGAAAATAGGATGTTGAGACGGTGCAACTATTGTAAGAGACAGATTCATTGAGGCATTTCTAGGATGAAGCATCATTTAGTCGACACAAGGCATAATACGACTGTAAAACCCGTGGTTTAAAAAAACACCCTGGTTCATAACAAAAATGACATTAATTTGCCACTCTTCTTGTATTTATAGTTTTTTCTTCCATGATCATTTGAACTTCTCTCATAATCATTGGGGTTTCTCCCATACTCATTGAAGCTTCTCCCATAATCATTGTTTCTCCCAAAGTGAGGAGGCATATAAGCCCTTGAGTAGTTTTTGGGCCTTGACATAGCAAGAACCGATTCTTCATCTTTAGTGGAAGAGGTTTCCTTAGTCTATTTTCCTCCATAATTAATTTCTCAAAAGTTTCAACTATGGTAGGAACGCCTCCTCCATGAAGAAGAGCCGATTTGGTCCCTTTAAATTTGAGTCTAAGCCCATTTACAAATTGGTAGAAGTGTTCCATTTTAATTTGATTTTCATAGAGTTTCTACATCTTGGGGGCAATGCCACTTAGGCTCTAAAAGAGCCAATTTATTCCAAAGAAGAGAAATAGCATTATAGTATTCCCTAATGCTCATTTCTCCTTAGGACATGGTTCTAACTTTATTTTGCATATTACATTCATGAACTATGTCCTTTAGACAATACATATATCAAGTTTTGCCAAACTTGAGCGCTTCTTTATGTCAACACTATTGATGAGACATCCAATAATTTTTGAATGGCCCATCCTACGTTCTTTCCATCTTTTCTCGTACTACCCAACAACCTTAGACATTTCATCTCCTTGAAGTACTACTTGCCATTCTCAATCTTGGTGAGCATAAGTTTGGGTTCTCTTTCGGTACGATCAACTAAGCCACATAGACCCTTTTCCCATATTTTGTATTTTTACTATGGATGCCCATGTTACAGTTTGTATCATTGAGTCTCGTAGGAATGGAGAGAGAGAGAACAAGAGCAAAAAGAAAAGACAAGAAGAAGCTAACAAGAAATAAGTAGAGGTTTGATGGTGCACTTTCCAAGGCAGTGAACCAACAAACCAAGCTCCACTCATGGTCCTCTTGATCTTCACGTACTAGCCACAATCCAAAAGATCCAATGACTTTGATACTATGTAACGAAACAAGAAATATAACAAGAGTATCTTTTATGGGCTTACAAGAATACATTCTCAAATAACACAAAGACCACTTATGAGTCAATCACACAAGCACGTACACATGGGCCACTTAGGGGCCAAGAACACCATAAAAAATATAAAATTTATATAACAAATATGCTTAAACAAGCATTACATACAAGAGGGGTTACACCCCCTAATTAAACACAAAAGGAAGCAAAGAAGAGCCATTGGGAAGTGCTCCCAATGGCTAGAAATATAGCTGTTGGGAGCACTTTCCAACAACTTGAAATATAGTCAACAACTCTATTTCAAGAACATTATAAGTACTATAATGCCCTTGATAAAAAGAATAAATTACAAAATTAATAAAAATCTAAAGTGCCCCTAAAAGTAATATAAAGGACTGTTGTACCCCTAAAGAGTACAACTTATTACAAGGTTGTGAAAAGACTAAAATATCCCTATTAGGTATTTAACTATTACAATGATAAATATATATATATATATATATATAGAATGTATACATACATTATATATATATACATACATATATGCAAATATGCATATTTTAACAGATACAATCGATACAGAAACGATACACAGTCGTATCGCAATACAAGTTTGTATTGCGATAGAGTTAGGCCATAATTATAATACTTAATATTACCTTAATGTAATGTGGTCAGTTCTTTTAGCGTTCAATTTTATCAAAGGTGATTTCAAGAAGGAAATTTTCTAGAGAATCTCTTGAGACTTAGGATGTCCAGATCTTTTTACTCTAGTATCCTGGTATCTCTTGTATATTATATCTATCCTTTGAAACTCTTTGAAGAAACTAGTGTGCTGGGAATGTTCTTAAAGAAGAGTGATTATGCCATGGACTTAACTATATCATATGATATTTAAATTTTAAAAGTTTACATGGGACAAGTAGTCTCGGTACTTATATGTCTATTCAATAATCGGTGATGGATATGTGACAAAACCCACCTACACAACAATAACATAGATAAATCTACAGTGATCTTAAGTAGTGTATTATCATGAACCGGAACCAAATTTTGATATCCACATTTCAATCAGCACAAATAACTTCAACACGATTCTTAGTGAGATAAAAAAGAAATATTATGAAAGCTATATAAAAAGAAAAGTAGAGACATAATCAAGACATACGTTGAAGGTGCTTGAAGTAAACAGTAGACAACGAAGACAGCAATCATTGCCCAGACCCCCCTGAGGAACCATGGAATATACAAACATGTTAAATCACCACTCAAGGACATGCAAAAAAACCATCAGAAGACCATCCACAAAAAAAAGTAATGGTTTGTAAATAAGACCTATATTAAAAAAGGATATGTTCCATGTATAACTATTAGTATTGAAGATCACACTGAATCCAGTTAGATACTTGGATTGAATTTATAGAATTGCAACCAAAACATTTAAAGCATGCTTCAAGTGCAAGTTGATAAGCCTTTTTTTTCTCAAAAAAAAATCCTCAATAAAAAAAGGTAAGCCTTTTTTTAATGTTTTTGTACCTCAAAGCAAGGTAAATTGCATTAAAGATATATTTAAACATAAAATAAAGCAGACAGGATACCTTTTCACACATGTGGTAACATCATGGACTGAATCCTTCTCTGGATCAAGAACTCCACTGGACCAGCTGTGAAAAAGGTGGATATCCAAAATAAACAGATATTACTAAAATCTTCCAAAATAGTCAGTTAATATGAATATCACTTAGGCCCTGTTTGGAAACTAGGAGCTGGGATAGGAGTTAATGCATTTGGCAAAAACTTAGTCAAACTACCTGGTGGTGGTCGTTTGGAAACTGGTAGCTGGGATGGGTGTTTATGCATTTGGGATGGGAAGTGAGGTCCTCTAACTTTTGTATTTACACTAAAGATTGGAATCCATAGCTACCACCTCCAAGAGGTGGCAGCTGCCAAATCCAGGATTTGGCAGTTCCCACTTCCTCAAATGGCACTTCCTACACCAGCTACTAGTTTCCAAACAGGGCCTTAATTTTGAATCTTAGATTTAATACATCCAACAACATGCAACCACATCTTCATGGCAGTTTGATTTAAGAATCTTCTTAGTAGAGCAGTAATAAAGGAAATTGTAAACAACCGTGTAGGCGAGCAGGATCGCAACTTTATGGTCCTTAATCACCATATAAAACAATAGGTACTCAAATGTCTTTTCAATCAGAAGCATATTGATGCAATTCAGGTTTTCTTCCAATTCTATCAGTTCAAGTCCAAATATGTTTTTATCCTTGTGCATTCTGTCATAACACTGATAAAATACTAAATGTTTCTTCTCCCTCCAATTTGAACGTGAATTTTTATGTGTAAATGAGCAAAGGAAATAGATTTAAGAATTAAGTATAGAGGGACAGACATTAAGACCAAACCAGAGAACTATGCAACCAAAAAACATACTTACATACAGAGCATTCAATAACACAATGACATTGTCCTGAAAAAAAAAAATGTTTCCTATGACAATCCAGCCAAACATACCATATATCATATCACAATCAAAACCATGCAATGAACGATGGCATTGGTAGCAACAATAGCATCAATGTGCTTTGGAATTTCCTTCCAGCTATATGTAACACAAGTCTCCAAATATAAACCTGTGTTCTCGCATCTGCTTCCAACTATATGCAACAATAGTCTCCAAATACAATGCAGCTAGCTGAATATAGTCTTTTTCTGAAATGGGATATAGTGATATTTTTATATATCACAATTTATACATAGAGTGACAACAATATCAACTGTCACAAATATAACTGGTCTTCTGAAATCACTGACAAATATCACTAATATTTTGAAAATCTCTCTCTCTCTCTCTCTCTCTCTCTCTCTCTCTCACACACACACACACACACAATTTTGAATAAAAAACGTGCTTAAAAGGTAGAACATATTTCAAATTATAAAATGTAAAGAAAAGGTAGAACAAACTTTTTAAACATAAAAGGATACAGAATAAGAGAATTCATACTCAAAATATAGAAAAATAAGAAAATTGCAAATAATTATGAAATATAGTATTATTATTGTGATGTTATCATAACATAACAGAATGTACCACTATATTTACCAAACTTATTTATTATTCTTTTTCAAAACAAAATATAAATTTTTTATTCTTTATCTTTTTTATATTAAAAAAATCTACTTTATCATTACAATGTTTGCAAAAAAATCTACTAAAGTGCATTCTTTTCTTTTCTCTATTTTTGTGTTTTATATTTTTAAAACTTGAGATCGTTTGATATTTTCCCATGTTTATCAAAAAATTTATCATATCATGAGATTTTTGCCTTGCTGAGATGCAACATCGACCTATGTATTGTAATGAAAATAGCGGAAGCATCAATAATCCAAAGAATTCAAACAAAGAGCCAAGAACACAAGCACGTAAAGTGCACAAATAACCCACTAAGGGGTAAAGTGCCTAAAAGGCAAAGAATGTTATTGAAGAAAGAACTTAAAAGGGCTGAAAAGCCTTACAATATAAGAGGGTGAGCCCTCTTATTCATAGAGGAAAAAGAAGAGGAGTGAGGAGACCACATGGGTCTCCCTTCTAGTCGTTGGGAGCCACAACGGTCACATTAATGACCGTTGGGGCCCCAACGACTAGATGGGTGGAGCCCCATGTGGTCCTTTTACATTATTAAAAATAAAAGAAAAAAAGGAAAAGAAATACAAGAAAGAAAAACCTAAAAATAAAAGGTACAAAGAAATTACCAAAATACCCCTATCAGGTTTTTGGGTACATAGAGAAAAAAGATATAAGTATATATAAATAAATATATATATATATATATATATACATATACTTATATATATATACAAATGTATATATATATAAGTATATGTATATATGTACATATTTTAACACCCCTCCTCAAACTTTACGCGGAGAAGACCGAAAGTTTGCCAAGAAGAAACATAAATCGCGGAGTTGGAAGCGCTTTGGTGAAGAAGTCAGTCAGCTGATATTCTGAAGTAACATATGGCAAAGTGATGGTTCCTCTGAGAAATTCATCGCGCACATAGTGGCAGCCCATTTCAATATGCTTGGTACGCTCGTGGAAGGTGTGGTTACTTGCGATGTAAATTACACTTTTATTGTCACAACATATCTTGGTGGAAGAGGAAATGAGAACACCTATATCACAGAGGAGACTTCTAAGCCATACAATTTTCATAGTTGTCATCGCCATGGCGCGATATTCAGCCTCAGTGGATGATAGTGAAACTTTTTGTTGTTTCTTACATCTCCACGATATAAGAGATTCACCTAAAAAAATGCAAAAACCAGTGGTTGAGATTCGATCATTGGGATTTCCTCCCCAGTCTGCATCAGTAAAAACAGTTAATTCAAGAGATGAAGAAGATGATAAGAAAAGTCCTTTGGAAATGGTGTTCTTGATGTATCTAACAATTCGCATCACGGCCGCCATATGAATTATAGTAGGAGCATGTTGAAACTGACTTACAGCATGAATCGCATGAGCTATATCCGGACGAGTGATGGATAAGTAAGAAAGAGATCGAATCAATTGTCGATAGGGGGTAGGATCCTTAAGTAGGACATCATCCTCAAGTCTCAACTTTGCATTAATAACTTCAGGAGTTTCAACTTTCTTTTCATCTGAAACTCCCGACTTGGTACAGATGTCTGCTGCTAGTTTCATCTAAGATAGTATGTATCATCGAGGAGAATATGCCACTTTAATACCTAAAAAATATCTCAAAAACTCAAGTTAGACATATCAAAAGTTTTCTTTAACATAGATTTGACATCATTTACTCACTTTTTGTCACTTCAAGTGATAATCATATCATCAATATACAGAAGTAGGATAACAATGGAATCACCTGTTATCTTAATAAAGAGAGCAGTGTCAGTATAACAAGAAGTGAATCCCAAATTGATTCGTACATGACTAAATTTGTCATACCAAGTTTTAGGAGCTTGCTTAAGGCCATATAATGCCTTTTTTAATTTTAAAATTTTACTATTCAAATTCATGTCAAGAGGTGGTTTCATATAAACTTCTTCATCAAGGTCTCCATTTAAAAAGGCATTCTTAACATAAAGTTGAAAATGACCCATTTTTTAATAGAAGTTATTGCAATAAGGGCTCGAACACTAGTCATTCGAGCAACAGGGGCAAAAGTCTTATCATAATCCACCCCATACTCTTGGGTATATCCTTTGGCTATTAACTGAGCCTTAAACCTTTCTAAGGAACCATCACTTTTAGTTTTTACTTTAAAGACTCATCTGCATCCAATGAGTTTCTTGCCAGTAGGGGGATCAACAATTTTCCAAGTTTGTGCCTTTTTAAGTGCATTAAGTTCAAGTTTCATTGCTTCATTCCAATGGACATATTGTTTGGCATCATTATAATGAGATGATTCATGAAAATAATGAATAGCTAATAAGCAAGCTCAAAAATTCGGAGAAAAAAAATCATAAGATACAAATCTATTATGTATTTTAGAAATACGATTTGATCTTCTTTGAGAGGATTCTTTTAATGATGCATTTTGAGAGAATTTTTGAAGGGCACTAGGATGATTATTTTCATTTCTTCTAGTATAAACTTGAGTATGACTTGATATGTTTTCATTTACATTTTCATGTTGTTCATTGTTTAGAGAATCAACATGATCATCAACAAGAGTTTCAAAAGGTTCAATAGTTTCAACATGATTATCTAAGCATTTTTCTTGAGATAACAAGTCAAATAGAAAGGAATAATCATCATTTTCATTTTGGTTATGCGAAAAACCATTTTCTTCTTCTAGAAAAGTGACATCTTTTGAAATATAAAGTTTGCTATTTACTAAGTCAAAACATCGGTAACCTTTTTGTTTTCCACCATATCCTAAGAAGATGCATTCAATTGCTCTTGAAGAAAGCTTATCGTTCTTGTTAGTTATAACAAAACACTTACATCCAAAAATTCTTAGTCTTTTATAGTCGGGAGACATATTGTAAAGTTTTTCAAATGAAGAAAGATTTTTCAACGAGGATGAGGATGTTCTATTAATTAGATATGCCGAAGTTAGAACAACTTCGGCCCAAAAAGATTTTGAAATATTTTTGGAAATTAATAGAGTTCTTGTTGTTTCTAATATGTGTCTATGCTTTATTTCTGCAAGACCATTTTGTTGTGGAGTGTTTGGACAAGAACGTTGGTGACAAATTTCATTTTCTTTTAAATAGTTTTGAAATTCATTGGACATATATTCTCCTCCCGAATCAAATCTAAGAATGGATAGGTTTCCTAAAAATTGATTTTTATGAAAAACCTCTTTTAGATACAATAGGAGAGGGACCCCATACATCAGAATGAACAAGTTCAAATGGCCGTGTGGGAACATAATTTCTTTGAGGATATAAAATAGTTTTAGATTTCCCAAATATGCAATCTTTACAAGTCATGTGTTTGTCTTTACAAGTATTGTCCAAAAAGAGAAAAGAGACATCTTTAAAAAGTTTGGATGACCAAGTCTCTTATGTCAAACTTTAATACTTTTGACATTTACAAAATTAAATGACTTGGATGGAAGA
Source organism: Nuphar pumila (assembly GCF_984573655.1). NCBI lineage: Eukaryota > Viridiplantae > Streptophyta > Magnoliopsida > Nymphaeales > Nymphaeaceae > Nuphar > Nuphar pumila. Next base: position 80,869,729 of record NC_143263.1, on the reverse strand, counting down.
TTCAAAAAATTCATAAAATAAAGATCGCCCCTCTTATGGCCTTGCCCAATCAGCTTTCTTGACTGGAGATCCTGCACGGTGCAATCTTTGGGTGAAAAAGAGACTTGGCAACCATGATCGGTGATTTGAGAAACCGAAAAAAGTTTTAAGTTAACTTTTGGAACAACTCTTACTTTATGAACAAAAAAAAATTGAGCGGGTTTCAAATCAAGTGTTCTAATACTTTCAATTTTTTAAGATGTTTCATCAGCCGTTGAAACATAAGAAGATATGGGGTCGGAAAAAACATTAGAAAGAGAGTTTTTATGGGATGTCATATGAAAAGAAGCACCGGAGTCCAGTATCCATATACCTGGAGGTGATGACGAATAAGCTATGGCGGCTCCTGAAGTTGATGTTGAAGATGCTTTGAAAAGATGTTGGAGGACTTCCGAAATATGGCTAAGAGTCTCTTTAGTATCTCCTCCATTGACATCTTCTTCTTTCTTTGGAAAACTTTCTCCAACCGCGACCACCTTTCCTTTAAGCTTTGGACAAACCGGTTTAATATGCCCCAGTTCATTATAATAGTGACAAATCACACCCTTTCTATACCCATTATTTTTGGCAAAGTGTGGAGGTTTATATACTTTTACATTTGTTCCCGGCCTAGTGACGGCCAAAATTTCATCATTCTTGAGGCTTATGCCAAGACGAGTTTCCGCTTGGCATACTTCGGCAAACGCATCTTCAATAGGTAGGGCTTTGCTTCTATGAAGAAGAGATGTCCGAACTTGCTCAAATTCCGGCCTAAGGCCGTGTAGAAATTGAAAGAAATGCGCCTTTTCAATTTGTTCTCTTCTTAACTCAATGTCTTCCGGAGCTACCCATTTAGGTTCAAGAAGAGCAAGCTCATCCCAAAGAAGGGTTAGAGCACTAAAATAATCACGGACACTCATATCCGCTTGTCTAGTAAATCTAATTTTTTCTTGACTAAAAATTTTTTTGCTTTTTTTTAAAAAATTTGTCTAGCTAGATCTTTTTGGGTATACATACCCTTAAGAAAGAACCATGCTTCATTGACTCTCCTAGATTTAGCAATGTTGGCACAATTTTTAATATCAACATTGTTCATGAACCATGCTAAAATTTTGGCATGGTTACTTTCTCAATCCTTTACTTTGGATTGGTGTTCTTCAATGGCTTTGATGTGGTCGTCTTCATCTAGAGCTCTCTCAACTCCTTCAATTTTTTTGAGTTTCAAAGTGGGTTCAAGAGTGGTACCCATCACAAAGCCCCACAATTTCTTACCTCTTAAATGATTTTCCATAGCCGATGCCCACATAAGGTAGTTTGCGCCATTGAGTTTAAAGGAGAGCTCAACTCTTGATCTATGTCACATGAGTGCAGGTGCGGGTGCGACACGGGTGCAGCGCAATTTCAAAAAATTCAGACATGGGGACTCGGCTATATATATATATATATAACAATAAATTAACACATAAAGATTGTAAATTTTAAAGCAAAAATAAAAAAACAATTCTTAACAACACAAACTTACCAAAATATAACACATAAAGAAGCTTGTGAGTGTGATAAACAACAAAACTTATCATAAATCTGCTTCATCGTCTGAATTAGAGGGAAGAACAGGATTTAGGTAGTCCATGTTGAGAATATGCAAATTATGTTCTCCCTCCAAGTCAAAATCTTCTGGATTTACATCCCAATTCTTGGATGGTCCACAACTGCATAAAAAATGACTATATTAGTATCTAACTTAAAACTTTGAATACAAATATTTAAATACAAACTTTGAATACAAAGAAAAAAAAGTACATATACTCTTCTTTGGTGCGGCGAAAAATTAATCGTAGATTAGAGTGAACATAAACCAAATCCTCTGCTCTTTTATTAGTGAGTTTGTTTCTTTTAATGTTGTGAATTTGAGCATATGTACACTAATTTCTTTCACAACAAGACGATGTAGCAGGTTGGGATAACAACTTTATTGCAAGACGTTGCAGATTTGGTGTCTCTGATCCATATGTTGCCCACCAATTAAGGGGATCTTCCTCGTCCCTTGCCACGAGTGCTGCTAAAGAATCAAATCTCCCAATAGAAAACTTGTCAAACTCACTGTTTACAACCTTAAACATGTGAGGATCATTAAAAAGTTTTCCCAAACATATCATTATATTTCTTGATATCTTAGGATCTTCATTTGGAGAAACATGACCAACACCTGTTGTCAACCATTTTTTTGCATAATATTTTGGATTCAGAGAGTGTGTCATGCAATGCAAAGGTGTATTGCTTTTATCCCATCTTCTCACTAAAACTGAATATACATGATTATAAAATTCTGAATCATCAAGTGCAATATATTTCTTATCATGTTTAAAAATGATACTTTGAACTTTTTCAATCATATTGTCCCACATTTCATAAATTCTATTAAGCATAGGTACATCTCTATCAACTTCTCTTAATATTTCCCAAATAGGCTCTATAAATTCAACAAAATATGTAATTTTATCCCACCAAAAATCATCACAGATGCATTTTTTGATAGCTTGAGCCTTGACATCATCTTCAGTACGATAAAAATCTCAATCTTGATCAGCCACCATCATCATCAATGTATTCTTGAGTTGCTTAATTCTTTTCATCATAACAATGAGAGAAGCAAAACGAGTTTCAACAACTTTCAGTAACTTGAGATCAGAATGCCTATTAAATATAGAAAGGGCATGATGATGGTTTACAACAAAATTTCTAATATTTCGAACATCATGCTCTATTTCCTCAATCCATAAGCACATTTCATGTGCATGTGCATCATCTTTTGATGGATTGCATATACTCTTAAGTGTCAAATTTAAACTGTGTGTTGCACAAAGAGTCCAAAAAATATGTGAATATGTATCTTCACTTGCCAAATTCATTCCTGCACGACTGCAAACTGGACCATTGTCAGTAATGATTTGCACCACACTTTCTTCACCCACTTCTTTTATCACTTCGACAAATAATCTCTTTAAATATTCAACATCTTTATACTCTTCAGATGCATCAACAGTCTTAAAAAAGATTGGCCCATTAAGTGAGTAAGCAATGAAGTTTATCAGTGGTCGCCTTTGTATATCAGTCCACCCATTAGAAACAATCGACACTCCATGTCGTTTTCATGCAAATTTTTTTGTCTCTAACAAGTCTTCAATTATATTTTTTTCCTCTGCAAGAATGATTGTTCTTAGTTTTTCTTAACTAGGAGGCACATAACCACTCAAATTACAATTAGCCAAAGATGTACTCATATCTTTCCAGTATGGACTTCTAGCTACATTAAAAGGAATTGAGCTTGAGTAAAAGAATCGACCAATCTTTTTATCAATTTATGCTTTTGTCATGTTTTTTAATGACACTTGTATTGTTTTATTGCTTTCCATCTTTATTTTCTTTAAAAGCTCTTCTTATATATCACTAGCAATAGGAAAAGACAGATTAATCGAATCGTTTCTGATCTCTGCAATTTTCTTCTTTTCAGCTTCCTCTTGTTCTTTCTTTAATTGCTGTAACATGTCTTTATCAACCCCACAACATGCCCTAATTCCTTGACCACGAATATGCAAAAGATGTGCTTTCACACGCGTATAAGAACCTGTGAAAACAGTCTTACATAGATTATAATGAAACTGCACATTCCCACCACCACCACTAGCTTTTATCCCTTTTGTCACAAGCCTCCAAAGTGGTTGAGAATCTTCTAATTCAGTGTTAGAACTTGAACCAAATGTATTGACACTACTGCTAGAACTTGCCATTATATCTGAAAAGTGAAAACTGAAAAGAAAATAAGTAAATAAAATAAAGTTAATAGACACTTTAAAATAATAGTAATAGGAGCTCCAGGTTCGTTCCCCCTGTGCAAATCAGGTTCAAACCAGGCCCTCCTCTGCGAGGGGATGATGCAGAGAGGGGGTTGTAAAAGTATCTCCACCAAGATACTACGATCAAGACCTTAATATTCTTGATAAAAAACCCACCACGAATACACAATAAGAACACTTAAGAACACTTGTGCACAAAGGCACAACTCACAAATAACTCACAAATGCACAAAGGCATAAAAACAATGGAATCGATTTATTGAGAACTTGGGCTTTGACTTAAAGCCATGAGAGAATACAAGGGGAGAGCCCCTATTTATAACCACACAAAAAGGAGCCTTGGAGGGGCTCCACTCATAGACGTTGGAGCCCCTCCAACGGTCACAAATGTGACCGTTGGAGGGGCCCAACGTCTATTTGAGTGGGGCCCCCAAGGTTCCTTTAAGTACAAAAAATAATAAAGAAAAATAAAGAAAAAGAAAAGCTAAAAAGAAATTACAAACACATTCAAAAGGTGAATGTGCGTAAAATGGAGGAAAAGACGAAACTACCCCTACGACTAAATAAGAAGAAATATATATTTTATATATATATATAATAAGTAGATACATATACATATATATAAATATATGTATATGTATTACCTTATATATATAAAATATATATATTACATTAGGTAATAAGGTACATAATTTAACACCCCCCCTCAAACTTAGGGCAGGATGACCGAGAGTTTGCTAAGAAGAAAGTTGAAACGCGGAGCACACAAGGCTTTGGTGAATAAATCCGCCAATTGATATTCGGACGTGACATATGGAAGGTCAATGATTCCTTTGAGGTACGCCTCTCGAACATAATGACAATCTATCTCTATGTGTTTGGTCCGCTCATGAAAAGTGTGATTTTTAGCGATATAAATCGCACTTTTGTTGTCACAGCAAAGCTTGGTAGGTCCTTCAATAGTGATTCCCATGTCTTCCAGCAATTGGTGAATCCAAACAATTTTCATGGTAGTAGTTGCCATGGCACGATATTCGGCTTCAATTGATGATAGAGACACCTTTTGCTGCTTCTTGCATCTCCATGAGATTAATGAGTCTCCTAAGAAAACACAAAAACCAGTGGTGGAGTGACGGTTATTTGGGTCACCTCCCCAATCAGAGTCAGTATAAGCAATTAACCTTAACTCAGAAGAAGAAGACAGAAAAACTCCCTTATTAATGGTGTGCTTTAGGTATCTTACGACACGTAAGATAGCACCCATGTGAACAGAAGTTGGTGCATGCCAGAGTTACCGGAAGCGCCTAGCTAAAAGGGGAAGCGCGCTTCCCCGAAGCGCGCTTCGGAAGCGCGAAACGTCGCGCTTCCGAAGCGTGGGGGGAAGCGTCCCCCTTTTTTGGGAAGCGCGTTTCCCTTTAATGGGGGACGCGTTTCCCTTTAATGGGGGACGCGCTTCCCTTTAATGGGAAGCGCGCTTCCCATCACGCTTCCCCCACGCTTCCCCCTCGCTTCCCCCTCGCTTCCCCTGTTTTTTTCAATTTTTTGTATTTTTTTTTTTATTTTTATTTTTTTCGCTTCCCCCTCGCTTCCGAGACGCTTCCTAGGTCGCTTCCGAGACGCTTCCTAGGTCGCTTCCGAGACACTTCCCGAATCGCTCCTAAGTGGTCCCACGCTTCCCCGCTTCCTAAAATTTTGAAAGTGCCTCGCTTCCCGCTCCCGCTTCCTCAACTGGCAACCATGGTGCATGCTGAAACTGACTTGCCGTATGCACCGCATGAGAGATATCTGGTCTGGTGATACTTAAATACATCAACGATCCTACAAGTTGCCTGTAGGGAGTAGGATTAGAGAGAGGAACACCATCATCAATCTTCATTTTAGCTCCTACTATAGCAGGAGTTTCACAAATTTTATCATCTGTAATACCTGACCTGTTAATAATCTTAGATGCAAGCTTAGTTTGAGACAAAAAATATCCTCTATGAGAGTAAGCTACCTCAATACCCAAAAAATAAGTTAAGAAGCCTAAGTCAGACATTTCAAACTTATCATTTAAAATGGATTTTATGCTTTTAATCCCTTTAGAATCGCTCCCAGTTATAAGCATGTCATCCACATAAAGTAGTAGAATAACAATCCCTGCATTAGATTTTTTAACAAACAAAGCAGTATCAGTAAAGCAGGATGAGAAATTATTTTCTAACATAACGGAGTTAAACCTATCATACCAAGCCTTGGGAGCTTGTTTCAAACCATAGAGTGCTTTCCTAAGACGAAGCACTTTTCCTTTAGGATACTCCATTCCAGGAGGAGCATCCATATATACTTCTTCGTTTAGATCTCCGTTTAAAAAAGCATTCTTAACATCCATCTGATAGATGTTCCTTTTATTGATTGAAGCAACAGTTATAAGACATCGGACGGTGACCATCCGAGCAACGGGTGCAAAAGTCTCCTCATAATCAATCCCATATTTTTGACCATATCCTTTTGCAACTAAGCGGGCCTTATATCTCTCAAGAGACCCATCACTCTTAGACAGGTCTTGAAACTCCCATCTACACCCAATTGCTTTCTTGTCTTTAGGAAGGTCTTGAAACTCCCAGGTCTTTGCATTTTTTAGGGCTTCAAGTTCATTATTCATAGCGACTATCCATTCCGGGCATTTTCGTGCTTCCTCGAAATCCCTAGGTTCTATGTATGAGTGAATGGCGCTTAGACAGGCTCTATATTTTGGTGAAAAGGACTCATATGAGATGAACCTAGAAGGGGGTCTTCTTGATCTTTCGGTCCTACGAAGATTTCCTTCACTTGAAGGGGTAGACTCACTATCATATCTTTCGAGAGCACTTCTAAAAGTATTCCTATCTCTATGAGAGTAGGTTATAGGATCTCTATGTTCTTCATTGATATGTTGATCAGAATGAGTTTCATTATTATTCAAGTCATTTTGATTTGTTTCATCATCATTAGTATCATCATCTTCAGTTAATAAATCAAACAAAAAAGAATAGTCTATATTCTCGTCATTGGTTTCAAGTTTTTCGAAACCACTAACATTTTTCAAAAAACTTACATTTCTGGAAACATATAGTTTATCACTCTTAACATCATAACAGCGAAAACCTTTATGAGTTTCAGAATAACCAAGAAAGGCACAAGGAATGGCCTTAGGAGAGAGTTTGTCATTTTTATCAGTAAGGACAAAACATTTACATCCAAAAACCCTTAACCTGCTATAATCAGGTTCTTTTTCATATAATTTTTCAAATGGGGAAATTTTGTTCAAGTTTTTAGATGGGAGTCTGCTTATGAGATAGACAGAAGTAAGGGCGGCCTCTGACCAAAGTTTCTTTAGAATATTTTGTGAAATGAGCAAAGTTCGTGTTGTTTCAATAATATGCCTATGTTTTCGTTCCGCCAACCCATTTTGTTGGGGAGTTTTAGGACAAGACTTTTGATGGAGAATTCCATAATTTTCAAGATAACTTTTGAATTCATTGGAAAGATATTCGCCACCCGAATCGGTTCTAAGAATTTTTAACTTTCCATTGAATTGATTTAAAACCATCATATGAAATGTTTTAAAAGTTGAGAAAACTTCATGTTTATGTTTAAGAAAATATATCCAACTAAACCTAGTGAAATCGTCCACATAGATAACATAGTATGAGAAACCTCCCTTAGAGATCACCGGAGTCGGACCCCATACATCGGAGTGAACAATTTCAAAGGGTCTTGTTGTAAACATAGATCTTTGAGGAAAAGGGAGACTTTTCATTTTTCCAAGAATACATTCATTACAAACAAAAATTTCATTACAAAAATGCTTAATAAAGGGCAAATAAGAGATTTTAACAATGTTGGGATGACCCAATCTCTTATGCCATACATGAATATCTTTGTTTTGAACAACGTTACAAAATTGATCCTTGGGAATTTTAAGAAAATCGACATAGTAGAGGTCACCTCTCCTAGAGCCTTCCCCAATCAACTTCCCGGACTGGCGATCCTGTATCCAACATTTATTAGAAGAAAACCTTATATCGCAACCATGTTCCGAGAGTTGAGAGACGAAAAGTAAATTTAAGTTTAATTTGGGTGTAAGACGAATTTTTGGGATAAAGAAGTCTTGTTTTTCAAAATTGCCCATTCCTTTAATTTCAAGAGGTGTTCCATCCGCCGTTGAGACAAAAGATGGAAGAAATTTTTTAGAATAATCAGTGAGAAAACAAGGACTTGGAGTCATATGAAATGAGGCACCGGAATCAAGGAGCCAAGATGACTTACCGAGAGAGGATGAGGATGACATAGCGGCTCCAGAAATGCCTCCTTTGAGAATAGGTTGAAGAGCATCCACAATTTGTTGAAGCGAAAGAGACTCATTTGATGACGAAGGACGTTCTTCTGATTGGGATGCTAAAGCCGCGGCAAGAAATTTCTTCCATTTAGGACAAAGGGGTTTGATATGCCCCGGTTCTTTACAAAAATGGCAAGTTAATTTGCTATAGTCTCTCTTCCCATATCGATCATTTCCTCCTTGCCCTTGATTCTTGAAATGTGGAGGTTTGTAGGTTTTCAAGTTATTTTCGGGTCTTGACACGGCATTAACCCCTTCATAATCACTTTGAGAAGGGGTAGCAAGAATACTCGGATTATTTTTACTAATCCTCATACGTGTTTCCTCACCACTTAACTTGGTGATGACATCTTCAATAGAAGGGGATGTGAAAGCGGATAAAAGAGAGGACCGAATTTGCTCAAATTCGGGTCTAAGACCATTTAAAAAGTTAAAAAATCGATCTTCCTCTAGTTGCTTGTGTCTTAATTCAATAGCTTCTCCGCTCCATTTTGGTTCGAGCATAGCAAGCTCGTCCCAAATAGATGATAATTCGGCAAAATATTCCCGAATAGACAAATCATTTTGTTGAAGAGTCAACGCTTACTTTTGGAGATAATATTTGTGTGATAGGTCCCTTGAAGTATACATTTTTTCAAGGTACAACCACGCATCGGAGGCCCTTTTAAACTTAATGATGTTGGCATTGATCTTGGTTTCCACGGATGAAAAAATCCAAAATAAAATTTTGAAGTTCTTCATTTCAAACTCATCATGCTTTTTTGAATATTCTTCAAGGGCCTTTTGTCTATCTTCACCTTCAAGGATCTTAATATCCCCTTTCTCTATGATAGAAAGTTTGGGTTCGGGTTCCGATATGGAACCTTGAACGTATCCCCAAAGGCCTTTCCCTTTGATATGTGCTTCCATATTGCCGGCCCAAACATGATAATTCGAACCACTAAGTTTAAACCCAAGAGAGAAGTGGGAGTCTTTTTCACCCATTAGAGAGGTAAGATGATAGAAAATAATGTGTACCTTAAGAGTTTTTCCAACTTTTCTTGACAAAAGTTGCTTCTAAAATATCGCCCGAAGAGGATGATATACCTCAAAACTTCACTTACTTGAGGGCACGATTACCGAGGTACTTCACAAGTGGCGGGATGCTCTATCCTCCTTCTTCAACGAGGCTCTGATACCATGTAAAAGTATCTCCACCAAGATACTAGGATCAAGACCTTAATATTCTTGATAATAAACCCACCACGAATACACAATAAGAACACTTGTGCACAAAGGCACAACTCATAAATAACTCACAAATGCACAAAGGCATAAAAACAATGGAATCGATTTATTGAGAACTTGGGCTTTGACTCAAAGCCATGAGAGAATACAAGGGGAGAGCCCCTATTTATAACCACACAAAAAGGAGCCTTGGAGGGGCTCCACTCATAGACGTTGGAGCCCCTCCAACGGTCACAAATGTGACCGTTGGAGGGGCCCAACGTCTATTTGAGTGGGCCCCCCAAGGTTCCTTTAAGTACAAAAAATAAAAAAGGAAAATAAAGAAAAAGAAAAGCTAAAAAGAAATTACAAACACATTCAAAAGGTGAATGTGCGTAAAATGGAGGAAAAGACGAAACTACCCCTACAACTAAATAAGAAGAAATATATATTTTATATATATAATAAGTAGATACATATACATATATATAAATATATGTATATGTATTACCTTATATATATAAAATATATATATTACATTAGGTAATAAGGTACATAATTTAACAGGGGTTTGTTCCCTCAATGCAAACCAGGTTCGAGACAGGGGGCCTACCTCCTGTCTGACGCAAAAAGGAGGGGCAGGGCAAGCCCCTGCTGAACCTTGCCGAGCCCCTCTTTTGCGAGCAAAGGGTGCAGGGAGGGGGGGTGTCAAAAAATAAGAACGAGGCAGGGGCGGAGCCCGCTGCCTCGTTATTTTTTCTTGTAGGGGTGCCAGGCAAGGGTAAGAAGGAGGAGTGAGGGAAGGAGGGGGTTCGGCAGAAAGGCCGAGCCGAGCCTTGCCCCTACTCCCTGCCTCCTCGTAAATTGCTGACAGCAGGTCAGCAGGGGCTCGCAGCCCCTACCCCTGCTTCTTGCGCTAATAGCAAGTGCGCAAGGGCACGATGCCCCTGCCTCTGCTTCCTTCACGTCATGTCAGCGACAGTGCCCCTGATCTTCTATTTTTAGTGTTAGTTTGCTAAGACTATCGTGTTTGCAGCTCGTACGACGGATCTCACTCGTGCTCCGCGACCCGAGCCGTCAATCGTTTACACCCACAGGCGCCAGCAAGCTTGCAACTCTCCAAGGTAGGGGAAGATTGTACGGAGGAGTTAGACAATTGAATTGAGTTCAATTAACTAAAAAGGACAATTAAATCAATATATATATATATATACAATATATATTTATACGAGTACACATTTAACTCAAGAACGCAGATTCGTGATCCTTGTCCTTTACTGTCTGTCATGTCTTCATTTTGCAGCCGCGCATTGCGCCTAGGCTTTGCGTTTGCACTTCTGCTTGTAGTCTTTACTTTGTCGTCGCGCTTTGCGCCCAGGCTCTTGCTTTTGCAAATGTTTTGTTACTGCCTTGCCATTGCATATGACGTTCAGGTTTTCGCTCATTGCATGTGCTATAAAGGCATCCTCGTGGAGGATGCAAAGGCATTTACCACTCTCCCTCTTGCGACTAGAGTTGAGTCGAGAGCTTAACGATACATCCTTGTATAAGGAGATGGATACCTCGCAAGGATCTTGGCTTTTCGAGTGAGCAATCCTGCAAGGTAGACTTGAGAATTTATGAGGTTGCGCAAAAGCATCAAAGACTGCCCAAATTGAAGCATTTGGAAGGATGTGATTGGCTGGTTCTATTCGTCCTTTCGACATATCTCGGGTAACCCCGAATTGGGTCTCGAGCGAACTTCTTAGCGGGGGGTTCTGTTGAGAAACCCGTATCTCGTCTATCAAGGCCGGTATCGAGTCATGTGAGGCATGTAGATACCCCAATAGCGGATGATATTCTAGAAAATCGCATGCTAAATGTTGAAACAAGCAGTTGGTTGTTTCAAAAGATAAAGAATGTCAAAAGTAAAGTTTGACAAACATTACATCTTTGTGAAACACTTTTGTTGAGGTTCCTATTGAGGAACTACACCCCTTTCATCTTAGAGTACTTGTAGTCGTGCACTACAAGATAGTACTGTGATGATCGGATAAGACGGTCGTGCGACCTCGAATAGTTTTAAATGCACAATGATGTAATCACATAAATGGTGACTAGTCGCCTTCACAGGCTAGATGCTCGAGTGGTTGAAAGACCACAACATAGGATGGGTCGTTAGTTAAGCAACACCTAACGCACCCATTCGCTTCTTGTTGTCCGTCAAGGGAGAGGACTGAGCGGTACAATTACAAAACTCCAATAGACAGGTTGTTAACAACCACCCCACGGGCAAAGATCTGGCCTCTTCAGTCATTGGAGTTAGGGGAAGGGACTACCAGACATTATCCTAGGTGGTAGATCCTATGGACTTCTGCAAAAGTTGGATGCATCTGTTGCCACTTACCTGCCTTTGGGGAATCCTCTCTCGGCTAAAGTCGTCCCCTTAGGAGCGGACTCAACTAGCTATTCGGATTACTGAAAATACATAGAATAACAGACGCCCGAACTAGTCTCAGTTGTTTCTACGTTTTGCCTGTGCGTACCCGCAGGCAAGTAATATCGAAACATAAAGTTTGTTCACACTGGTTGATGGGTCATAGAGACTTGCTAGTTGCGTGGTAGTTCACAGCTTACGATCAAATGAATCGTCATGCTGAGTTTGACAATTGCACTGCTTACTTGCTTCGAACGACTTACATGTTTAACTGCATATTTGCTTTAAACTGCTTAGCATGCTGAATTAAATGTATTTAATTCAGTTTCCTATAGTCTCTCTTGTACACCTACTAGTTTTTCCCGAAACTAACTCATTCTATGGGTACAAGTGATGATTAGGTACACCATGGGAGATGGTGCGATGGCAAGATGGTTGCAAGATTTTCTCTTCCTGCTCTTAGCTCGTGTCCCGGACATTTTTGGGGTTTTGTAACGGATTTTCCTTGGGATATCTGAATGTTGTACTATTTGGGAACTTCTTTTAATGGAAGTGGCTTTTCCAAGTGTTTTGCAAGTAACATGGATTGTGCGTTTTGGTTCTTTTAGCTAACGTGCCCAAAGTTGTCAGTTTGCCTTTTTGAATTTAACAAAAGAATAGTCTTCTGCTGATTTCATAAACAAACTCTGAAGGAAAGAGATTTTTTCTAGTCTCTTGCCTGTTTTCTGAAAGGTTTGCAAGTTTGAAATTTTGGGGCGTTACAACAAATGAGTCAATTCAGAGGATATGCAGGGACAAAAACAATACAGTTTCAGACTTATGGAGTTTCCAAGGGCAAATGCATCCACTTTCTGGGATGGCACCAAAGGAGGGGCAAAATGGGAAGGATAAGAAAGAAAAAACCCTTTGATAGGGACGGCCAGCTTGGAGTCCTACATTTGAGTTTCATTTCTTTCTTTAGTAATTCATTTCCTTATTTTGTGTTTCCTCTTCTATTTAAGTTTTGTAATTTGTTACTTTGTTTTTTTATCAGATTAGTAAAGCATTTGAGAGGTTATTCACTATCCTTTTGTGGCCTACTGTTTAGTAGGAATCGGCTCCCTCTTAGGAAGGAGATTAGGCTCCTTAGGATTCACGCCTAAGGGGAATCACCCTCACTCTCGTCTCTCCCCTATGCCTCTCACACATCTCTCTCTCAGCCTCTCACGCCTTCCCCTTCCTTTCCATCTCTCACGTGAACCCCCCAATTCGCTTATATCTTCACCTCCATTGCCACTGCCAACCAGCACCTCTGGTTTGAAGATAGCGACCCCCACACAGGTACCTATCAGCTACCATCATAGAAGTGTCACTTGATTCAGGTTAAACATGCAAGAAGAAAGGCAGATGGAGATGCGTAAGGGTAGTAAATATCAGCATAAATTGAGGAACTTCATTTAAGATGACTTAGGTGTGCCATATAGAGACACGAGGGCACAACAGAGGTGTCACTTGATTCAGGTTAAACATGCAAGAAGAAAGGCAAACCAACTAAGACTTGAATGGGGCAGAAAGGAGATAACATCAAAGAACAGCCACTTACTCAGACTACAACTTCAAATAGAAATAAACAACAGACAAAACCTTTAGAGACCAAGCTTGTTGAAGATGCTGACAAACTCTTAATGAAATATATCCCAATGGAATATGATGCAGTTATTTGTGAACAGAAAACTCAAATTGTTCTATCAGATCATACTTTTTAAAAACATTGAAATACTTTTCACCATACAACTTGCAAAAATAAGGCCATCATATTGCAAAACATCACATTCTTAACAAAATATATAAAAACATCTTTAGTAATTAGCATGTCAAAGCGCAAACTCCACCAATTGAAAAGAACTTGATATGCACTCCATATTTTATATAAGTGAAAGAACTCACATTAGAAGACAAGCACCAATGAGTAACAAGGTAACAGTGTGAGGCCTGTAGGCCCACGCGGTCCATGGATCAATATCATTAACATCAGTCAACAATTTCAGATCATTATTTCCTCTGACATTGCTTCTTTTCATTTTATAAGAGCCATTGGCTTCCATAAGCAGCTCTCTCATCAGAACACGCCTGTCCTGCAAAGTCAATAGATAGTGTAAACACTAGAATCAAATCATCATAAAGAAAAGTACATACAAAGCTTCAAAAATATCACTCTCTAGTAAACAGAACTCTTTCATTAGAATACAAAAGAGCTGATTCACTGAAAACAAAAAACACAAACAATTGGTCCCAGAGAGAGAGAGAGAGAAGGAGAGAGGAAGGGGCACTAGGATAGCTTAAATCTCTCCCAAAAATATCAATGAACCAGTACCAGTGTAACACTGGTACAGCAACAAGGCCAGCATAGATGTGCCGACCTTAATGTTGCCGGTATATATTGATTGAACATCATTACAATCTTGAAGCAAACACACATATAGCAATGCTTTGATCTTCCAAAGAATCATCCATTTTTAAGTCGATCCTAACTGAATACAGAATGGCCAAGATCATAGGTCAAAAGCAAGATGACATCAATACCTGGAAAATGATTGCATGATGCAGTCATGATGAAGTAAAAAGGCCCTACATTTTTCTGCTGCCCATGTCTGAGAGTCTGCCAGGTTTTTTTCACTTAGGGCATGTTTTCAATGCCCTGTGATTCTTGGATTTTCTCAAGATCCTGTGATTGGAAATCACAATCACAGCACTTTCTCAAGTTCAGTGAAACATGAGACTGCAAGTTGCAATTGTGATTCTCAGCTGTGATTGCTCGTCCCTTGAATCCTGTGAAAGTTGGTCATAAGACTGACTCTGTGACCAACAATCACAGCTTGAACTTGCTCAGATGTGATTGCTCAACGTTCTTTAACTTTCCTTTTTTCATTTTTCTGTCTCTAAATATTTTCATCATCACAGAATGACAGAACTACAGAGTTTACTTGAATTTCTGTGAGAATTGCATCTACAGCAAGAGAAAAACCATTTCATCTTATTTCTGTATGAGGTAGATTGAGTATCGATGCCTAATATCATACTCTTCTGCTCAGTATGTGAGGAGATCACTTAACACCTCCTTAATACCAGAACACTAAGCAATTTGTTTCTTACAAGCCACAAGTACCAAACTAAGAAACTTCCTCTAGCATTGCTTTAAGACAACGTGCATATCAATTAAGATAGTTCCTACAGTAAACTGTAAAAGTTTCTTGTATATTTACTTACAAACTAAGTTGGATTTCACAAACCATGGGCTGTTGAGGTTAAAAATGACAACTTTATCATGTGAGAATTTAGTAGCTCTTGATCCAACACCAGGGGAAAAAATGGGAAAGTAAAAAAAAATGTGCACATCCTAAAAATAAATGAAACAAATAAAAGAGAAAAAACAAAATCTGGAAGAAAATGGAAATAATGCATTTAGAGCAGGGAATTGGTGTTGATAAGATATTTAACAATATATGTATCTCAAATGGCACCAAAAAGAAAAGAGACTTTAGATGGAGAATTGCATTAGTGACAAATTGTAAATAGAATGAGCTTGTCAATAACCATGGTGCAATATTTCAGCTTATAAAGAGTGTTTAGATCATAGCATGCAACAAACAACAAAGGCATCTGTCAAGCACTTCATGTCAGATTTTTCTAAGGATCTCTACAAGAATTTGGATTGCTCCATCTTACACTTAAGGAGCAACAGGAGGCACTTCCAGAACGATGCAAATAGTAAATCTAATCCGTCCTGCTCACGATGTTATTTGATTCAATCCACATGTACATTCAGTTAAAAGTTCAAACATAATTATGTTAGAAGGATCCGTATCAAATTTTCATATCAGCATTCACGGTTTCCTTCCCATGCCTTATATATATATATATATATATATATATATATATATATATATATATATATATATATATATATATATATATATATATATATATATATATATATATATATATATATATATATATATATATATTTTTTTTTTGTTCAACTGCTTTCTGGGTCAACCAATTTCTTGTGTTCCTTATCACTTGTTCACATATCAAAAAAAAGTTCCTGATTGTAAATCAAAAGCCAACAGAAAAAAAAGAAAAACTTTGTATTTCAAAATCTAAATTGTCTCAGCTGTCGTTTTCACAGCCAACTGAACATGTTTAACATTCTTCTAGGTGGGAAGTAAACATGTTTTAAAATAACAAACATTGCGTAATCAAACTCTCTACAACAATTGTGCATGTCATTAACGCTCTAAACACATTCTTTATGCATATAATGCATTACTTCGATAAACCTCTCATCACAGGGACACATTACGCAGTCATGCCATGTGACACGATACGACTATCTGGAGCAGTATATTTTTTAATTCTTATTTACTTTGTTTTAAATGAACATATATTATATATAACATTATAAAAAAACACGCCATTTTGTCTTAATTTTCACAAAAGTCACGTACTCGAGTCTCCAGTCCGGATCCGAATCCATGTGACATAATTATAAGCAAAAACTCAAAACCAGAAACGCCTAAAAAAGAAACCAGAGCCCCTCCTTAAACTAAAATAAAGCTCAAAGTTGAAGTTCTTATGAAAGAAACAAACACACCGTCTCTTTTAAATTCTTTTAAACTCTTAAATCAAACCAACTTCATATTCCAGAAGAAAAAACACCAGAATCAGAATCAAATCCAGTACAAGTCATCACTTAACAAAAAATACCAACAATCACATCCTTAATGAATTCGATTAGTGATAATCAAAATTACCGACCAAACAGCAACATGCACAACAGAACACCAATTACAACAGAACCAGAAAAAAAAACGAAGACCATCTTCCTCCTAATAACTCTATTGACAACAACAACAACAACAACAATAGTAGAATAGAATTAAACCAACATGTATTAGCACCATTAATCAACAACATAATGACGAATAAACAAGAACACTAGACGAGAAGGCATACCACGATATTGGGTGGACGAGAGAGAGAGAAATCACATGAACACGATAAAAATCCTCGGAACAATTAAGAAAGCCTCTTGCCTTTTTTACACACGTCCGTGAGGCCGATAGGACCACCCTAGCCGTCTGATCACCACGACAGAGGATCTCCGCCGTCCAGCCTCCCAAGATCCTCCAGAGGGAGAGAGAGAGAGAGAGAGAGAGAGAGAGTCTCTCCGAGGGGAGAAGGGAAAATGGCAAAAAGGGAAGGAGAGGTGGTGAAAGGAATGAAGGGGTTAAAGCCTGTACGGTCGTCAAAACTCTCTCTCTCTCTCTCTCTCTCTCTCTCTCTCTCTCTCTCTCTCTCTCTTTTCTGTAGTTTCCTTAACGACAAGTTGGACAACTATAATGACTCACAGGTGCGCTTGTGCAGTAACAGCAGCCACGTATTTCTGTTTCACTCACCGTTATGTCCGCTCATAGGCAGACTCGGTAATAGCTTCCAAATCGGCTTTTACAGCGAATCGGATTTTTGGGTGATGATAAGGCTGCCAATTTTGAGTTATGTTTTTTTGTAGGATATCTGCCATTGAGCCGGGTGCTTTATTATGTACTTGTAGCTAAGGCAAGCTCTTTAAATTATATAGCACCAACTTTGTGAATTCATTCTCTTTAACCGACACAACTCGACTACTTATTTGGGTGGGTTTGAGTACGAATCCATGAGTTAAATAGGATAGTTACATGAGTAAAACAAAAACAAAATGATCTTACTGCAAAAACAAAAACGCAGGAATTTTTTTTTAAAGAACCCATAATTTTTTAAAATTCTCTTGATGTTCAAAACCGCAAATATTTGTTATTAAAATAACTATTTTAACCTTCACAAAGCGAACATGATATATCGGTATGTTTCAGGGATCACAATGTCTCACTTAAAAGTAGATTCACACCATTTTTGGCAGATTTCACAAAGTTTGCACAACTATATTTGTGAACCTTCTTTAATTCAAACCTATCGAAGTTCATAAATATTTTACTAAATTCGCATTCAGTTGTATGAAACTCTCATGAATACTTTCAGTAACTAAAACCATAGAAACTTCGCAAGTATTACACTAAATTCATACATATAGTTCAAAGTTCTCATACAAAAACATATATGTGATTTCTTTCGTGGTCGAAACTTTGCAAACTAAGTTCGCATACATAGTGCGAAGTTCACATAACTAAATTTGTGAACTTCCTGAAATTGAAACATCTCTAAACATGCAGGATTCACGTGAAAATAACTTGTCATACAACCACATTCATTCAAACTAAATGTGGTTATATATATATTCTTTTAAGTAATTAAAAAATAAATTTGCTCTCTCTCTCTCTCTCTCTCTCTCTCTCTCTATATATATATATATATATATATATATATATATATATATATATATATATTCATTCTAGTCATTCGAAAATGAACATGCTCATACATATATTCATTTCATTCATTAAACAAATAAACATGTTATAAACATTCACAGTATATAACTCAACATTAGAGGATTCAATCATTGGCTTCTTAATGCCAATTAAATTATTATTTTTGTCTGCAGATCTTCTGCTCTCTCGAGCAAATGATTGAGGTGAAGCCGCCTTTTCTTTTCTGCAATCTAACTCATGAGCCTGCGAATCCTACAATCTGACTCTTAAGTCTATAAATCCTGCAATCTGACCCTAGAGCATGCACTTGTTCCTTTAAAGGCTCATTTTCAATCAAGCATAGTTGTACATTGCATTTTAAGTTTGATATTTGGCTTCTTAATGCCAATCAAATTACTGTTTTTGTTTGCAGACACTCTCTTTTCTTGAGCAAATGATCGAGTTGAAACTGTCTCCTCTACTAATGCCCATCAACGTTATTCACCACTTCAGCATCTCTCCCTCCTATCTTCTCCAAAATTTTCTCCACCTCAATCATGGCATCCTCCTCTTGCTATTCCAAAATTTTCTCCATAGTCAGTTTTTTAAGGCGAAAACAAACTCTAAAATGCAAACAATTGCTTTTTTACTATTGAAGCATCATTTTAAATTTTAAAGTATCATATTTAATGCTAGTAGGGACATTTACAAATAAATGAGAAAATGTTCATATTTAAGTCTTCAAAAAATTTTGAATCTCATGTGTAATATTTATGAAGTTTCAACAAGTTTTAATTACGAATTAGTTGTGCTAACTTCATTCTATATATGTGAATTTTATGAAATATTTACAAAGTTTCTATAAGTTTTAGTTATTGAAAGTTCGCAAATTCAGTTATGTAAACTTAGTAGTATATATGTGAAGTTAGTTTATGAAGTTTCAACTACAGAAAGTTTGCATAGAACCACAAATATGGGGGATCTACGCGAATAATATATTGTGAATTTATGTGAAGTTCACACTCAAAAAAGAATTTTGCAAATTAGGTACTAACTTCGCAAATAATGTCATTACGAATATGTTCTTTATATGCAGATTTCCTGAGAATTTTGTGAATTTTTTGATACATCAGAAATATTAGAGATGAATACAATGTGAATTTTCTTCTTATTTACAAATTTTCATATAAGCATGTGACCTTTGTATAAAAGACCGATTGTCACACCTAGGGCAATTTTCTGATACATAAGAAATAATACATCAGAAACATTAGATATTAATACAATGCAAATTTGCCTTTTTTATTTGTAGATTTTTGTACGAGTGTACAACCTTCTTTGTAACAAAGATCGATTGTCACACCAAGGGTAGTTTTTGCATAAACTAGAGTTTTTTGTAGTCCCCAAACAGCAGTCTCAATTCATCAGTGGTGATTCATCGTGACACTTAAGCAGTGATACTTCATCAACAAAAAATCATCGATTGTGAGTTTTTTCGGTAAGCACATCTTTAATCGTTGAATCTGCTACTTTTTTAAAACAATGATTTAAATTAGTAATATTTGCATAATTGCTTGCAAAGTTGCAAAAGTCGTTAGTTGTGAAGTTAAGCAAGTAGTTAGAAGTCATGTACAATAAGCAATTTGTACCCGGCTATAGCACACATATAGTATGCTCGACTTATGCTCACAAGGAAGGCCAACGATGTGGATCTTGGTCTATGGATTCATGCAAAATGTTTGGGAAGTTAAAGTTCGCTCATATGATATGGGTGTGATAAGAAAACTAGCAATTGATGTTGATCAATTAACAATTGCAATTATTAGAGCATATACATTTATTGAATGAATAGAATAAATACAATATATAAGCATGTTCAATTTTGAATGAATAATTGTATAACCATGTTTATTTTTTAATGAATAGATAAAATGAATGCAATGTATGAGTAGGATATGTTTTTGAATGAATGTAATGTATAAGCAGATTCATTTTTTAATAAATGAAATGAATGCAATGTATGAGCATGTTCATTTTTTAAATAAATGAAAATAATGCAATGTATGAGCATGCTCATTTTTTAAATGAATAGAATAAATGCAACATATGAGCATATTCATTTTTTGAATGAATGCAATGTATGCGAAGGTTCATTTTTTGAATGAATGAAATAAATGCAATGTATGAGCATGACATATTTTTGAATGAATAAAATCTATAAGCAGATTTATTTTTTGAATGAATAGAATGAAAGCAATATATGAGTAAGTTTATTTTTTGAATGAATGTAATATATGAGTAAGTTCATTTTTTGAATGAATGAAAAGAATGTAATGTCTGAACAAGTTCATTTTTTGAATGAATGAAATAAATGCAATGTATGAGCAAATTCATTTTTTAATGAATTGAATGAATGCAATGTATAAGCAAGACATATTTTTGAATGAATGGAATGTATGAGCAAGTTGATTTTTTGTATGAATGGAATAAATGCAATGTATGAGCAGGTTCATTTTTTGAATGAATAAAATGAATGCAATGTTTGCACAGATTCATTTTTTAAATGAATGGAATGAATGCAATATATGATCATATACATTGCATTTTTGAATGAATGATTATATGAGCAAATTTATTTTTTGAATGAATGAAATGAATGCAATGTATGAGCAAGACATGTTTTTGTGAATGTCCATACTAGCATTAAAATGTGACGCTTGCACATCTTACCACGGTATAAAATTAAACGCACAAAATATACAAAACATTAAAACTAGAACGAATATTTAAAGTACATATATAAAACAATTTCAGTAGGGTTTACATAGAATCTTAAATAATTTTGTCAAATTTACATACACTCTTTGACAATTCGCTCAAATTTGCATGCAATATTTTACAATATTGAAAAGTTCAGTTTTGTGTACAATAGGACCTTCAATAGGTGTAACAATCAAAGTCAAACCACTCAATAAAAAAACAAATCACTTAACAAATAAGACATTGGAGCAGTTCGTTAAAAAATAAATACATAAATACTAAGCAATTCATTAAACAACTCTTAACAAATACATATTTTACAAAGCATAGGTAACCAAACATATTGTTATTCGTACTTTCACCTGTTGTAACCAACCTGATCACATGTGTTACACTTGTATGGTATAATATCCTTATATTTTGTTCTTCGTCTCTTCACCTTAGCTCGTTTTGCTTTATGAATCACTTTTGGTAGATATATAAAAATAAGAGTTAACGGAGTAATGTGTGAGATATTATCTATAATCAAAAGGAATATAAATATATAATATGCAGTTCGATACAATTCACTTGTGAAGAACTTGTCACAATAATCCTCTAGTTGCTTAGCCTCATATAAAATACATGTGATTGCCTATTTTGCATGAAATCTTGTAGACCTGTCACTCTTCACAAGAGCATTTTTGCTTGTCAAGATAAACATTATAACTATAAAATCAGTTGTAGGTTTTGTACTAACATTGGTGGTAATATTGCACAAATACTTGTACCCTTATCTTTAATTTCAATATATTTTCTTTTACCTTAGGCACCACAACCCTGCCATTTGCTCCATGACTTTTTTTATCTTCTCAAAAAGTTTCATGAATATAAAATGAAGCTTCTTATTAAGAGGAATTGAGGGCTTATCATGTACGACAAGAATCCACACATTAAAACTCTCTGCTGTATTAGACTTTAAACACCCATATTTTCTTGCTAGAAAGTGATTATTAGCCTAATGTTTTGGATCCACATTAGTAGCAATATAACAGTGTGTGACTTCATCTTTTTCCTAAACTTTTTGAAGAAAATAATTCTATCATTGTCTTGTGGTTGCTCAGGTTGCGCTGCACCAAAGTGCACTTAATGGTGAACCAAATATCTTAAAGAAGTTCTCTGTCAAGTACTTCATGCAATATCCAACATGACATGTAAGCTATATATAAGAGACAATATATTTTAGACCTTTATGCATATCTAGATAACCGTAAATTATAATCTCTCTTTATAATCATTAAAGACAATGAACTCTTCATTCACATGCTCAAAAAATTATGCCCATGAATCATTCAACTCCTTATCCACAATTACAAATGCAACAGAAAATATCTCACCATAATGATTGATATTATGAGTCCAACAACAATATACCCATACATATTCCTTTTAGTAATGTGTCATCTACCATAAGAACTGAAAGTCATCCTTTCAAAAACTTATTGATGCATGGATGAAAAATATAAGAATGTACTTAAATTGATCTTTTCGATCAGTATGAATGTACCATAGTGATCTTTAATTAACCATTGTTAAATGAACTAAATAGGTCAAAAACATCCTGAAGTACTCTTCGAATGAACCATATAACACCTCTCTCATCCATTTTCATCCACACCATGCTTGTTTGTAAGTAATCTTCACACTTTCCTTATGATTGATGATATTCATGATTTTTCTTAGATTCATCTTCGGGTCATCGTGCATGCAATTGTAAATAACACCTAAAATATACGTGGAAGACACTTTTTTCACTATAAAGTTGCCTAATGATCCCCCATATTATGCTCACTTTCATACTTCTTCACTTGAAAGAATGTTGCTCTGTGCACTTTTGTGAAATTGATCTTCCAAGAGTAATCAACCATACTCTGCAGGTTCTTTCTCATGCATGCGATAGTGACTGTTATTGCAACTCTTCACAGATTTTGCTTTAAAGTCATTCCTGATCACATGATCCTTTAAAAGCTTACAACAATAATGATCATTAAATCTTTTATCAAGAGCAATTTCTCGATTGTTTGATCTAGTTATTAGCTACTAGAAATGTTCACAGTCATTAAGTTTTTTGTTATGCTACTTGTCATACAACTGAGATGCCTCCACTTTGATGATTTTCAATTGCTTTTCATTATATAAAAATTCATTGAACGAGAACTTGTTCAACCATGTTTCATTAGTGTAAAAACATAAAATTGTTCTATTGCCTAACAAATGCTCATATAACTTATACAACCATGCCAAGGGTTCAACTTTCCACTTGTCATTTGTGCAATATCATCAATGTCTTGGTCCTCTCCTATCATTTTATCATCAATATCATCTGATTCTTCACTGTATATGTTATCACTGTTAACACTAATTGATTGTTCTCTTACACAAACTAAATCAAAATTCATCATATCTATCACTTTCTTTGTTTCCATGCATGCAACATTCCTGAATTTTCAACTTTCAAGATTAACCATAAAAATATAGCATTCATCATCACGCCTATATCTCAAGCATATATTACAAGGTCCACTAACTTATACCTAGCTTTGATATTTGCCTTAGAAGGTTGAATATCATCAACATTATTGTGACCAATATCCCTGGCACTGATTTGTTCACGTGATTCAACATTATTGTTCATAAACGTTCTTTATTGCCTACACATTAAAAATGTATATCCCAAATCAGTTCGACCAACTGCATGTCCTTCGTGTGCTTGATCTCAATGTTTGGGACATCAATATCGTTTACTACTTAGGACAATTGAATGTGCACCAAAGGACTAAGCTCGATCGATGGTGCCTGAGATAGATGGACATCCTCCAAAGGATTTTTATTATTCCATTCACAAACAACTTCTTTAGTTTTGCGAGCAACTAAGTAAATGTCACCACCAAAGAACACCTATTCTACATCATCAAAATCCAACACATTCATCCATATATGTTTGCTATCTAGGTTTAGAAAAAAACTATATCAGAGGATCATTGACTAATTTGCATTTCTAATTTTATGAGACATTAAAGTCATAATTTTCTTACAGTTGCTATTTTTGGAGACTACTATGGATCTCCAAGTAGGGTAGTCAGTGCTACAATACTCCCCTTTTAGAGGCCACCATTAGTTGCCTAGAACAACCACACACTATATAATTCATATAATGAAAATAACACGTGAGAAAAAACCATACATATACATTTCATATACTCAATTGACATAACTACCTACAACAACTACTTTGAAAACCCCTATTCAATGTTTGTGCAATAAACCCTAGCTCTATTACACCAACACAAAAACACTGAATAATAATTAAAGGACAAATAAGCAAACATAAATAATCTACAACATATATATATATATATATATATATAAAACTAAACATAGTAAATCCTAAATGGTAAATCTGGTGACAAATATTAAATAACCAAATACTACACATGGGGCTATTTAATGCTCACATTTCAATCTAACCTAAGAAGTTGATGCAAAGAATACCAAAACCTCATCGGAATGCAACAAAAAAAATTCACAAGAATCACCGCAAGGGAAGAGAAAAATGCTAAGGGTTCTAGAGAAAAAAGGATTAGGGTTCTTAAAAAAAAGAACAAAAAAAAAAGAAACAAAATAACAAAAAATGACTTTATATATGATTCAACAAGCATGCAAATATAAAAAAAAATTGCATGCCAAAAATTTGCGCAAATCACCCCTTATTTGCATATATCCTTGAGTTGCTTAATTGAGGTTCACATGTTTTTATGCGAATTTAATATTATATATGCAAAGTTAGTTTACGATGTTTTGACCAGGAAGTTCACAAATATGGGTGTGCAAACTTCATACATTGTGTGTGAATTTAGTGAAATATTTATGAAGTTACGATATATTAACATGAGGTTTGCACTATATCTCACAAATTTCATGTTATATATGCGAATTTAGTATGATATTTGTGACATTTTGAGGTATCAGTTCAACAGGAGGTTCACAAATATAGTTAGGAGAACTTCGTGAGGTTCACAAAAGCAATTATGTGAATTTACCTTTAAGTGAGAGGGTGTGATACCTGGAGAGCGTACCGATATATTGTGTGAACCTTAGGAGGTCCATTGTGTGAGGGTTAAAATGGTTCTTTTAATGACAAACATTTACAATTTTGGACATTGGATGGATTTTCGAAAATTGTAAGTTTTTTAGAAAACACATCATTTTTGTTGTACAATACAATCATTTTTCTTAAAACAAAATTGAGTATGTGAGCACCTTTAACTAGTGGGCTCTGTAAGCGCTTGAGTGTGGGTGACTCCACCTGGAGTTTACCTTGCATGGAAGCTGGCCCATTAAGTAACTCGATTCTCGGCATGGGTTTCTTGTCAAAAAAAAGTAAAACAAATTTGCTTTTATTTTTGTATGTTTTCTTATATACCTTTCGATTTTCAATATGCAGATATTTTTAGGTAATGACACTTTTTTTTTCAAATATCATGTAATTATCCCTTGTCAAGAAAATATTGAGAACAAGATTTGTGGATGTTATTTGATAACGTCTGATGAGGAAAAGAGGGAAAGGAGAAAAAAAGATGAATATAAGATTCACTTTAAAGAAGAAGAAGATTTCATAGACACATTGAGATCACTCAAATAGTATAAAAAAATGGTTTTAACTATTTGGGACTACATAGGGGAAGAATATATTTTAAATTAAAGTTCGGTTATACCAATGATTCTCTTTTATAGTTATTTATTTGTATGATTAATTATATCTAAGAGAGGTTTGCTAATGTATGTTGTTTGAGAATAATACAACATGTGCACTTGTTATTAATAGTTAAGACACAAAATTTTAATTTTGAAAAAATGCAATAGAGAGAAATGGCGTAATAATTAACAAAACCAAAACACAATATATGAAATTCAAGTTTAGTGAAGAAGTAAGAAAAATTGCATAAAATTATAAGATTTTCCAAATAAATAATGTTAAATGTTTTGATACCTAGGATTGATGATACAAAAAATGATAGATTTGATGAAGTCACTAGTGGGATTTGTACTCGAGGCTGGTAAATGAGTTGAATGAGATGATCTTGAAGTGTTCAACCTTGGATCGTTCTTGTGGTGAGCCAAGTTAAGTTTGAGCAAATAATCAGTCCAGGTTAAACGAGTTGAGTTTGAACTAGCTTGTTTATTAAGAAAATACATTATTTTACAGCTAGAAGATATAGGATTACAAAAAAATGCATGTAAAATATAGCTAACATATATTTTTTACTACCAAACTGCTTATACAAGCTGAGCAGAGCAGAGTACCTATTCTTCATATTTGATCTATTGAGTCTATTTTATGAGTTTGAACAAGCTCTTTAAAAGCCAAACATGAGCCAAGCCACAAGCGGCTTGGCTTGTTCCCCAACGCTAATTGTACTAACTGGATAAAGTTATGGTAAGTTAATAGAGTGTTATGTGATAAACAAGTGTCTCTAGTATAAAAAATGATATTTATGCAAGAGTACTATAAGATAGACACTTTTGACACTTTTATATGATAGAAATTGAACAATTAAAAAAAACATAAAAGAAAGTGTGCATTGCTGAGATGCGTATGTGAAGTTGAATATATAAAATTGAAAAGATAAGATTAAGAATATAAAAAATATTTAAAAACATTACCAATTAAAAAATATATAAATTGTCATTTGAATACTAAAACAACCTATGCAAATTACAACTTAGTTCCATCATATCCTTGTCAAAGTCAATGCAGTATATTGACTAAGTTCATTGAGGCTAGATGTAGCCAGGATATTGCATGTTATGGTGAACTCAATGAAGTTATTTTGAGTCAAATGAATGAACATTTGCATATTAAACATGTCCTAGATGATAGCCCATATAGAATAGGTGTAGCAGATAGTAGAACACAGAGAGAGAATATTAATGGCTTCCTTTAAGAGAATTTTCTACACTATAGCCATACACTTCCACCTTATAGAATCTCTAAGCATATCTTTACACATTCGGGTGTTGCCATTATGCCCCACTATCCAATAACCACCTCCATAATTGCACTTCAAGGATCCACTACTTTGTAGTTTATTAGATTCTTTATGAGACCCAATGGCCAATTTTAGATCCAATACCTGGATCCAACATCTCCCACTTGGCTATAGGGATGAACTATCATCTTATATCACAATTGATGCATAATGTGTCATATATAGCAAAACATGTACCAAGTGACCTTAAACAATTCAAACAATTATATCAATATCTAAGTATGATATTTTCTTTACATGCTATGAGTTATTTTTTCACATAAATATGTGGTTTTTTATCGTTATATGAATCATGATTCTTTTCTACATATAGTATGGGTTTAGCCATGACATTATAAGGTTTTACCTACACTAACTGAACTTTTCCTTTATAATATATCCCTATCATGAGGATATTCATAGACTAGGTTGGTTTTTCATTATGATCTTTTCGTGTACTCATTTCACATAACTATATAAGTTTCTTATTGTGTCAAAAATTTCAATCATAACATTTAATATGCAATACCATGTGAAAAATATATTTTCATTTTTACCTCAACTAGGTCTACGTTATGGATCATGATTAACCATAGTGAATTTAGTTTGCATATTCATCACAATGAGAGTCTCACTTTCTTATTTAGTCATATGGTTCTTATGACTCTTTCATGATCATATCATAGGACATCATCATGTCTTAATAACCTTGCACAAAAATATCATGCACTCTAGTGCAGTACTATAAATTTTTATCATCACACATATTTATAAAAATATGATTTGTCAAACATGATCAATGCTCCTACTTTTCAAGATTTCACTATATACAATACTTTGACTATCCATGTACATCATTACCACATGTAACATGCTTAAATTTACATCAAGTTAACTACCACCTGATCATTTTGGATCAATATATCCAGATCCAAATAGTCATAAATATGATTACAAAAAAATTTGAATACACCCATGTTGCATACAATGCATAAAGTTTTCAAAGCAAGAAGATAATTTTTTTATGCATCGTACAAGCAACCATGATAAATATCTGCATTCATGTGCAAGTTATAAATCAACTCCCACTTTCTATACATTGCAATGTCACATTCTCCTTGTATCTTGTGTAGTGAAAAGTCTTCTCCCTCACATGGTAAGTAGAGGTGGCCAACCTCCACCAACCACATGAGCTCTAGAAAAATACCATTATGGTCATCAATCCTCTCGACATATCATTTTTATTATTGTTTTTTAAGAGGAATGCATGGTCTTTTTATTACCATCCATGGGTTGGCTATCTGCTAACATTTCTAAATTGTTCATATTGCTCACCAACAATATGTTGTTCGCCATACTGCAAATTAATTGAACTCCAAGAATTAATTCATTGTTAAATTGTTCGTCAACTTATTGATGCAAGTTATTCATTTCAACATCTATATTTATAGCAATTTTTAAGCATATTCATGCTTTAAATCAATACTAGGAGACCCTTATTTGGACTCAAATTAAAAATTCAATCAAATTGCATGCAATTTATATCAATAAGCTTTAAATATATCAAACCAAGCTTATTTAATCAATTCTTATAATATGATAAATGCTCCTACTTTTTATATGCATTATGAATAGTATATGCATGTTCTTTATTAAACATGTAATCAGAGGTATATACTCTCACTTTCTCAAAGTGAGTCACTACCTAATCATATCAGCTTTGGATCTATGTATCTATATATAATCATTATATTTTGTTATTTAAAACCATAAACAAGTCATGCATTAAGCATTCAAAGCATGTCAAAAAATGTTCAATAATGTTTTCATCCAAGTTATTTATTCAAGAAACATTTCAACCATAATTCTACTCACTTTTCATGTATATAATGATAAACTTGAATATATTTTTTCTAAACATGCATATTTAGAGTCATGCACTAATTTCACAAAGTAATTCATTACATCAACATACCAATCTTGGATCTATACATCCAAATTCATTTTTTATCCAAACACACAATTGAAAGCTATGCAATATTCAAAATATATTGAAACTATATTAGTTTATTTTGGAAGCATTCCAAGTGGAAAGAATGTTGCTTCCACTTTTATAATAGTTGATATGATTCAAGGGAACATTTTAAAATTCAATCACATCATGCACTTTCAAACATAAAACTAAGGCCTTTTAGAATCATAATGTATTAAATAAAGTAACACTGGAAACTTAACACATATTAATATCATTTTAATTTTAAAGTCTTAATGTTTAGTCTAATTTGGACTTATACACTGTGGATTATTTCATGATCTAAATCTGAATGGGATAATCAAAATCCACAATAGAAAATTCAAAATTATCATGTTTAGTCTTAAACAAAAAAAGAAAAGAATCATTCATGTCCTAACCTGATATAACTTTTAAATCAATCAAACATGTTCTATTTCAATTATGTTCCATCAAGTTATTGAAATAAACTTGGATCCTTGTCTTTATTTTGGATCCACTACATCAACATCTACTTATCCAATCACATCATGTTCATGAATTAGGCAATTTTGAGTTATTTGACATGAGATCGTCCATATAACATATTTCTGCATATATATCAATGAGAGTATAACTTCGTGATCATATTTATCAATTATCATGCTCTTATGGCTATCTTTGTCAAAAAATACCACTTTATCAAATTCATAATGTCAAAAGATATGTATAACTAAACATAATAAACCTTGTATAATACATGTATTATTAAATATTCATATGGCATGATAAACATGTCTTTTAGCTATTTGACATGGGTTTATCTATATAATATGTTTCTGCAGTGTATGACTCTATGATCATATTTATTAATTATCATGCTCTTATGACTAACAAAAAATATATCACTTCTCAAATTCTTAATGATAAAAGATATGCACAATGAAACATAATAAACTTTGTGCTACACATGAATCATTAGACATTCATAAAGCATGATAAGCTACACATGAATCATTAAACATTCATAGAGCATGATAAGCATGTCTTATAGCAATACTATATGTATTATCATACCCAATACAAGAACTTTCACATAACTATCAAATAATGTATTACACATGCCATCAACATGTATGCAATTTAAAGTAAACACCAAGTTATAGTCATTATTCATCTAAGTTCAATCATAAAACTATATTCAGATTCATTATATTCAAGGTAAAACCCAACCTTAACAATAATTAAATTTACAACAAACCATAATTAATCACTAACTTCATGGGCACATTACATACATTCTCCTACTTGCCTATAAAGGTGTATTAACTTACTCTCACTTAAAGGCAAGTTTTCAATATCTAATATTAAATAAATAAAAATCATGTGTAATCATGCTCTATTCAAATAATGACACTTCAATAAATCAAATAATGTGCACATATAGCAACCTATCATCATATCTTGAACAAGGATATATTCAACTTCAAGCAATTTCAAGGACCATCAAATAATATCATTTTTTTTGTTAAATAAGACAAAATTAGTGATTTTTATGCTAAGGTATACTTCCATATAATTTTGTCATATAAATCTAATTTTCTATAATTTTAGTATGATTTTATGGTCATTTTCAAGTTTCAATATCTTTTTTGTAAAAACAGAAAGTTATAAGCACTAAATAGTAAACCAAAATATTTAAATAACAATTTTGTAAATATCATAAGCTTAAACATCTTAACAAAAAATATTTATAAATTGAAGCATCAATCTATAATTAACTAGAACTTGAATATCTTTTAAAAAAAACTTATAGGTTAGGACAACTTTTCTGCAAATATAAGAACTCAAACTTTTCTCAAAAATTAATAAATCTAATAGCCTCTCCAAAATTTTTATAAGTTTGAAACCCTTTTCTGCAAATAATAAAAAACTTAATAGTTTTTTGTAAATATAGAAACTCATAAAATATACAAGTTCTGACCTGGCATCTGATATTTTAGTAAAGGTAGCCTTTTTTTTAAATTATCAAAATATTAACCATTACTCTGCAAATATGGAAACTCAGATAGTTTTTTTGTAAATATGTAATTTCTGACCACCTGTTATTAATATAATGTCACAAAACTACTTTTTTTGAATTTCTTAAAATACCAGCTACCTTTTTGAATTTCATAAAATCAAGCCATATATATGAAAATTCACCATTTTAACCTTGTTTTAACATTTAAGAAAATGAAACCCATCAAATGGATTAGGGTTTCAACATAAAAACAACAGGAAGGAGAAAAGAGGGGTGGCAATGGCATAACACAGGGAAGACCACCCTCCTAAACTAGGCAACAGTGCTCCATAACCTTCTTTCCAAAAACCATTAGAATTTTTTTTTTGCAGAGGTGTACCTTTTGAGTTGGGTCATCGAAGAAGTGGGGATGGCCGCTGGCAATGACTACTTGCGGTGGCTGCAGCATTGGGGTTGTCGGAGCCATGCTGGAGCTCGATGACGAGCCAACGTACAACCTTGCTTATCTACTCGAGGGAGATGGGGCCATATATGTTGAGGACACCAACCATGATGACAAGGATGGTAGACTTCATGACAAGCTTTGGCCATATCACCCTCATCGACACCACTCTTGGCTATGTCGTACCATGCCCTTATGCAGGAGAAGACGAGCACGACCATCGTGCTCAAAGAAGTCACTCTCTTCTTTGTTTTTAATGGCGGTCGATTTTGAAATGACGAGAGAATCTCAAAGAACATATCTCTGGCCAGAGATCAGCCTCCACCTCTCAGTGCTCTTCCCCTCAGAGGCAGGTCCTAGGTTTCGATCGACACTAGTGAAGTCCACGGTCGCTTCCACTATGGAGCTACCATTGTGGGTGGCCTCATCAATAATCTATACGGGCTGCCGATGAAGAGAGTGTACTCACCCACCTTGAGCAGATGCTGGTGGATGAGATCCTAGAACATCGCCGAGATGAATTCCTCTGGCAGTGATGCTAGAATTCACGCTGAAGGTAGAGAAGTATTGGATGTCTCTGAGCTAGGGGAGGGCGAGCAGAGCACAACAAGTAGGAGGGATCTAGCAAAGAGCCTTTTCACTCTACGATTAGGTAGAATGATGATGAAGCAACTGTCGTACTTCCTTCGATCTAGGGTTTCATGATGCTTCCATTTGTATCCATGGCGACAATGAAGTCGCTGAAAGTCACAAGTGATACAGGCTACACTGAAAATGTCAACAGTGAAGTGGTGGAATCAAGTAAGAGGGGACATAATCGGGCCAGTCGAGTTCAAGAATCCATATGAGCACACCGAGCAGCAAGGCACCAGTTACAAGGTCAGTATTAGCAGCAAGCAACATGGTGAAATAGTTTAAGTAGAGCATCTTAACAGGTGGACATGTGCAGTGAGCAACCATGTCTGAATGGTTTCAACAGTCATTTTAAGATTGACACCAGCAAGGTTTGAAGCTGGGGTCGCCTGTCTCAAAATTGGCGTCATTCCATGTTCAACTTATAAATAGCTAGCATTCAGCAATTTTGTAATCTTGAGATTTGATTCAATAAAGTTTGAAATTCTGTTTTGGCTCCAGCTAATGCGATGACCTCAATTGAGGAAAGGTCTTGCTAGTCTTCTCCACCGTCTAGCTAAGGATTGTCATTCACTTCACTCCTTTATCATTCATCCTCTGTCAAGTTCAATTGAACCAGCAAATAGAGCAACGACTTGGAAAGATCGATTCCGCCAATCAGATCTGCATATCAAGAATTGCTTCTACAGACCACAAGCTAGCGCAAGTCTGCACATTCTCAAGTGATTCACGCGACTGTCGTTCCGGGCATAATCGGAGCCTTGCGTCCAGACGGATCATTGAGCTCTCTACTTTGTCGCTCCGGGCATAATTGGAGCCTTGCGTCCAGACGGATCATTGAGCTCTCTACTCATGAACGTATCTAATCATTGCAACTAAGTGCAATTACAAGGATTTGATATGAACTGTTGTCGATCAGAAATTCCTTAGTAATCTTTCTATTTGTGGGTTGATTATAAGAGTGATCTAACGTCTGCAAGCTCATGGAACCAGAAAATCTCTGTAGCTGATGATAAACTTTCAATGTCCAGTGAAGCTGAGCAAAAACTCAATTCACTGATCATATATCTTCAGCTAAGTGCATAGTCATCTCCATTAGATTGACTTCTGTGTCGGTATCTACTTTTGAATCCTGTATTGTGCAGATCCAAAGGAGATTCTAGTAGATCCACGCGTCGATTGGTTTTGACAAAAGGACTGGCTTGATCTTCAACGACCGCAAATCGACGCAAGCGGCGAATCCCTGTCACACCCGAGTGCGTGTTGTATTCATAGTACTCCTGCTTGCATTGAGTCTAAAGCACTTTCGGCGTTGTTGTTATGTGTTTGCACCTGTGCGTGTTCTTTAAGCTACGCCTGTGTGCGCAATTGTGAGCTGCACCTGTGTGCACCGAATGAGATCTTGTATTGAGGCATGTGCGCACAAGCCAAGATGCTCAAGGCGGTTCCGTTCCTAGTCAGAGTGTATCACAAGTGCCACACGAGTCGACATTGTTTGAAGGAAGAGGAGCATCAATTGTTTTGTCCTCTGAGCATCCATTGTGAGCATTATGCACCCCCCCTCTCATTCAAATACCCCTTGTCTGAGGGGAATCTCCCATCTCCAAAAATCTGTTGTGGCTCAGCGAGGCTGGGAAGTTGTAGTATTATCGAATCCGTTGTGGTGTTGATGGAATGGATGAGCAAGCTTGTGGCCACAACAGATCTGCGATGATGGCGGCCAACTTATAGAATGACACCATCTGCGAGAGGTGGTGATGGAAACCTTAAAAACCCATAGCTCTGATACCACTGACGTCTCAAATAGAATAGGTGTAGCAGATAGTAGAACGCAAAGAGAGAATGAGAGATAGAGAATATTAATGACTTCCTTTAGGAGGGTTTTCTATGTTGTAGTTATACACTGTCACCTTGTAAAATCTCTCAGCATATATTTACACCTCTTGTTGTTGCCATCATGCCTCACTATCCAATAATCACTTCCATAATTGCACTTTAAGGGTCCAATACTTTGTGGTTTATTGGATTCTTTGTGAAACCCAATGACTAACTTTGGATTTGATACCTTGATTCATACTTTAGATCAACACTAGATGGTGTAGAGCAGAAATTGAGCATTTTTTTTTTGAAAAAAAAAACTATGCATACTTGGTGATCATGTGGACTGTAATAATAAAAAGTGGATCAACTTTAACGGTTTGTACCTTGTGAGCTTGCTTGAGAATGTACTCCACGTCTTTAAAATATGAGCTGTAACCTAATCTAGACAAGGTTGTCACATTGTTTTCACTCTAACTAAGCTAACCATAAGCTTGGTCATTCTTGGCATTCTTGTCTTTTTACCCAAGCAGCCATTGTGATGTTTAACTCAACCTTTTTTTAGAGGGTATCAGGTCAAAGTGATACCATTCATTCGGCCTCCAAAACACAATGGTTGTGTGGTCTCACAATTTTTTTCAGAGCCGTTGATGTTCTAGATGAAGAACATATGGAGTGTAAAAATGGATTACTAGAAACATTCTCAAAGCCTTGTGTTGGTGAGGTCGTTCATCCCGCAGTGTCAAAGGCAGCTCTGATAGATTACTGTCAGCTTTGACAGGCCGCACTCCTTTTTTTGATAATTAAGAAAAATTATCACTCACTAGAGAACTCTTTACTGTAAAAACCATATAACCTCATCACCCATTAGGGTATGTTTGACAGCACATCCCACGCATCATGCGGAACAAAAAATACAAAAAATACACATTTTTTAACAAACATGAGACATAGCAGATGCGCGGAACGTCATCTCTCGCTTTCACTAATTACTGTAATTTATGTTCCACATACTCCCCAGTTACGAAAATAATAGGGACAAAAAATGATTTAAAAAAAAAAAGCATCGACGGGCGCGTCTCTCTCTCTCTCTCCCCCTTGTGTTTGGGGAAGAAGAAGAGGCGATGGCACCCAAACCAGAGGAGAGACCTAGCACCCCAACTTGGGCCTCAGATATGCCATCTCCATCGCCCTCGGCTGCCTCGTCCTCTTCTCCACCCTCCTCCTTTCCTCCTACATCTGCTGTTGCGTCGCACGCCCCTCTTCCGATGACCCAAATGCCCCTCGCATCTTTGTCCTCCCCAACAGTATCTTCGTCACCGAGGATGACGAGGAGAGACCTGCGCCCCCGGGCTCGATCCCGTCGTGATCGCGTTGTACCCGAAATTCACCTTCTTGATGTTGAAAGATCGGGAATTGGGCTGCGTCGATGTCATCTGCTCTATCTATTTGTGCAATTACAAGGAAGGGAAGATGGTCAAGATGCTGCCGAACTGCAAGCACTTCTTCCATGTCGGGTGTGTGGACTTGTGACTGGGGCTCAACGCTTCATGCCCGGTCTGTTGGATGTCACTGCTGCCCACACCTATCTCGACACCGTTGTCTAAGTTTGTGCCACACTTGCATTGTCCGGTGAACGGGAGGAGATGATCTGGTTCTAGGCTTGGGGAATTTTTTGCCTCCTTTCTTTTCTTTTGGTTGTTTTTTCCCTTTTTGTTTGGTGGGAAGAAGGTTTTTAGGAGGATGGAGGTTGAGTGTTGTTGGTTTTGTGTACAGAGTGACTTAGTTTAGAGGATGAAGAGATGTGCATGCCTTGTTGATCTTTGCTTAGTCCAGTGAGCTTGTTGGGTAAGAAGGATTATTTAGGTTTCTCTTTGTTTGTTGACAATGTGTGTATGAAGCTGTTTTATTAAGAGTAAAGATGGAGACTAGAAACAAATTTAGTATTATAAAGAAATTGAAACTGTAATGTGAGTATTAGTATTGAAAATGAATTAGGTTTGCAAAATTTGCACCTTTTTTAACATATCTAAAGATGGTGTTTGATGTTGTTCATGACATTTTGTGGTACTCTTTTGAAGGGGCAGGTGGGTTATCTTCACTTTCTTTCTTTTTGATGTGAATTTGTTATACTGGCTTAAAAAGGAAAAAACTGGAATTTTGTATCATGTTTCCAATTACGTTGATTCTTTAGATAACATCCACTGTACTCATCAAGGAAGCCAGAATGTATATTTTGGGAATGTGTGTATGTGCCTTTTGAATTTGTAAATGCAATATTTAAAAATCAAAGTTGTTACCATGCTGCTCCTTTGAAATGCTATAATTGAAAATCGATGTAATTTTGTATCATGTTTCAATTACGTTGATTCTTTGGATACCATCCACTGTACTCATCAAGAAAGCCTAAATGTATATTTTGGGAATGTGTGTATGTGCGTTTTGAATTTGTAAATGCTATATTTAAAAATCAAAGTTGTTACCATGCTGCTCCTTTGAAATGTTATGATTGAAAATAAATGTAATTTTGTATCATGTTTCAATTACGTTGATTCTTTGGATACCATCCACTGTACTCATCAAGGAAGCCAGAATGTATATTTTGGGAATGTGTGTATGTGCCTTTTGAATTTGTAAATGCTATATTTAAAAATCAAAGTTGTTACCATGCTGCTCCTTTGAAATGCTATATTTGAAAATCAAAGTTGTTGCCACCCTGCTTCTTTGAAGCCACCTTCATTTTCCATGACTGTCCAAAAGGAAAAAAAATCATGATTTTTAAATATAATTTTGTAATTGGATTCATATTCGGACAAAAAACCATAATAAACTTGTTAAAACATGTAAAATGGTGGACGGATAACTAAACCAAAGTAATTTGACCTATTATCCATGACTGTCCAAGTCGTCCCCACGTCATCATCAAACAACACCGGATATTTGAAACATAACATTTGAGTACCGTCCAAATAAACATTGAACTTGGAACGATTGTTACAAAACGAACAGAACCAATGTTCTGTTTCATCTTTTTTGTTAATTTCGTTCATCCTTGAACAAGCCATCAAACCTACCGGTAAGGGACCTCCTCATCCATTAGGGAGTAGGCATAGTTTTAATCTAATATAAAAGAACATAACTCACACTGTCCTTTCAGCTTAAGGACCTACCAGACAGCCACAGTCCTAGTGAACTGATGTTGTACTTAACTTATAAAGATGTATGAAACAAAATTTCAAAATCTTCGGTCGAGTCAAACTGTACTTAACTTATAAAGATGTATGAAACCAAATTTCAAAATCTTCCGTCCTGTCAATCACTGACTTGGCTATTCAAAACCTGAGTAATTTGTATAGTCATATTTGAATTGCATGAAAGATTGGAGCATATATATATATATATATATATATATATATATATATATATATAGAGAGAGAGAGAGAGAGAGAGAGAGAGAGAGATTGGAGCATGGCTGGTTTTGTAGAGAGATCCTTGGTTTGTAATAATGAAAGACTTTTGTGGTCACCGTATGATTACCACAACATAAAAAGAGAGAGATGCCACCTATGGGTTTCGAACTTATGACTTCCCGTCAACTTGGTGACTTTCATAAGTCGCCCCTACCAGATTTGTGGAACCCTTGTGTGCAACATATATGTTAGTTTGATAATGTGGTGCACATAGCAGGCATCAAGTTAATATTATTAATAACTTGGTAGTTGGATGGTTAGACCACATTATCATAATCGAGAGAGAGAGAGATCTGGGTCCAATCCCCTTAGAATTATCCTCAAACTTGACTATCCCAAACTCAAGGTTTCATGATTGTGTGCCAATACATGATATCTATACAAAACTCATTTTGAAAACAATAAACAGAAGTAACAAATGTTTAAGAAACATGTCTCAATTACTTAGAAAACTCATACCATTTTTAATAGAAATATGTTTATATTATATGTTATAAACGAGTAACAAACCCATTTCTATCAACATCTCTACATTATTAGTTATCACTACAAAGCACTATTTTTATTGAGAGTTTTAAATGTTATTTCTAAAGAAATTATAATATTATAATAATTGATCAAGTGTGCACATTTAACTATTTTAATTCATAAATATCTTTATGAAAACGTATATTTATTTTGAATTGTTTAAAATCTCTTATTTAATTTTTTCATAAATGTAGTAGTACCAGTACCTAGTACTTGAACTAGTACCCATACCCATTTTTGACAATTATGATCCAAACCCAACATCTAGTGGTTGGAGAACCTACTTGAATATCAATCACTTAAAAGGTGATTCACATGGTAGCTCGCGAATGCCGCACTATATATATGTGAATGTTGCCACACATTTGCAGACCTCCTTAAAGATCAATTACTTAAAGGAGATTTGCAAGGTAGGTCGCGAAGGTTGTATTATATATATGAATGTCGTCATACATTTGCGGACCTCCTTAATGATCAGTTACTTAAAGGATATTCATATGGTAGCTCGCAAATGTCATACTATATATGTGAATGTCACTACATATTTGCGGACCTCCTTGACGATTGGTTATTTAAAGGAGATTCACATGATAGATCATGAATGCCATACTATATATATGTAAATGTCGCTGCACATTTACAGACCTCCTTGATGATCGGTTATTTAAAGGACATTTGCATGGTAGCTCGTGAATGTCGTACGATATATATGCAAATCAAATGTCACCATACATTTGCGGACCTCCTTAACAACCAATTACTTAAAGGAGATTTGCATGGTAGCATGATCATACTATATATATGTGAATATTGCCATGCATTTATAAACCTTCCTAACGATCAATTACTTAAAGGAGATTCACATGATAGCTGGCGAATGTCATATTATATATATGTGAATGTCGACATTTACGCGCTAGCATGAAAATTTCCTTTAAGTAATTGATTTTCAAAGAGGTTTGCAAATATGTGGCAACATTCGCATATATATAGCATGACATCCGTGAGTTATCATGTGAATCTTTTTTAAGTAACTAATTTTCAAAGAGGTTTACAAATGTACGATGACATTCACACATATATAGTACGACATTCGTGAGCTACCATGTGAATCTTCTTTAAGTAACTAATTGTCAAAGAGGCCCATAAATATGTAGTGACATTCACATATATATATAATATGACATTCACCAGCTATCATGTGAATCTCCTTTAAGTAACTGATCTTCAAGGAGGTTTGCAAATGTATGGCGACATTCACACTGACTTTAAGGAGGTCCACAAACCACTCAATGTGAATGTCCTCACGTTATGCTACTCGCAATGTCTGTTATTTTCTTCATATGACAAAACAAGAACTCAAACCCAAAATTTCATTCTCGTGATGTGTGGAGAGAAGAAATACTGGATAAGATTCATCTCTCCCACTCTTTAGTTTTGATATTTAATATTATGGTTGTCAGCCCACCATGACTATACTAAGACTCATCCAAATAACTAGTTGTGGGATTTGGCTTTGAGCTTTTGTTTTGTTAGATGAAAAAAATAACAGTTGTTAGAACATTAGCATGATGCACCCAAAACTCATGAGATTTGCAAGCTTAAAGGTTAAAAATATCCTAAAAATTAAGGCATACTCAATTATGGACATGAGTGATAATGCAATTTTTAGGGCATTTCATGAAACACGTCATTTTATAAGAATAATATAGTCATTTTTTGTCGGTATAACCATTCCATAAGTCATAATACTATTTCGGGGCAGTTTCTTGAAATTATCTATCAACTCCTGTCATGCCCTCCAGCAAAAAGGATCCCATGTCATCATAAGTGGCCAATCATTATACTAAAAAACAATGAGAAGAACGGAACGGGTACGCTTTGAGGGCATTTTGTAAAATCGGATCTGGACCAACCGTACGCTTAGCGCATGTGATGTCATCCCTTAGCGTGAGTGCACCAATTCACTAGCTGCGACTGACATGACATGCATGGGGGACTGGCCGAGTCTTCAGGGTCGTGTGGTATACTTTTTTTGACGAGAATAGCCCTCCCCACGGCCCACGTAGATGGGAGCATAGTTCGGATCTATCTCTCCATATCATGAAATCAGCGACCCGACCCGATGACATGACTGCCCGCGGGCAGCTTCCCATAAGGGTGAACGGGATCAATAAATGTGCAAGCAGTTACGCGGGGGAAGTGGACAACTAGTGCGGCTGTGCAGGGAAGACGCAACAAAAAACAGATAGTGAAAAAGAGAGAGGGTGTTGTGTGTTCTCCCCAGAACACAAATTCACGTGTTTCAGTGTGTACGAAGGAATATCTTGGGACCCATGATAATTCATATGCCAATGTTGCCCACGATGACTTTATAATAAAAAAACATATAAAAAAGGTAGATATGTTTTTGACAGAAATGTCCTCTCGTAAGATAGATATGTGTTGGGCGAAAATGTCCTCCTGCTCCTCGCATATAGATTTGCACATTTCGCTTTTGTTTTTAGCTTGCGCTACAACACATGGCCGACTTCTCGTTCCTACCTTGTGTTAGATAAAAAACTTTTTCGGGTTCGTACCTACCTCATGGAGATAACTATAAATCGAACGACTGGTTCGATCATTGGTGGGCGTCAAAGGAGGATTTGTCGACCATCTCTTTTTACAGTCTTCTCTTCTTCTTCATTTTTGTTAGGCAGTATGGAAAAAAAATAACGCACAAACATTCCAACAAGTGACATTATAGCGTGGTGAGTACCTTTCTATGTCATCATGCTATTGTTGAAGAACATATGTCGTTGTGAGTGTCATTAAGGCATTGTTTTGTTATTGCAGGTAGATTTTATCATTTCGATGGTTGGAAACTTGAAGATATTTGTAAGGCAGTGAGATCTCTTGACAAGAATGCTTGGTTACAGATGCGAGAAAGGGCCTCTACCCCATCCGGTATCATCCATTCACTTAGTATATGCAATGTAACCAAATCGCGGTTGTAGTAACATGTATATCAATTTGTAATATATTATGTTGAATTATCATATATCGATTTGTAAGATATTATGTATTTTCTAGTGTCAATTTGTGAGATATTATTTTGTTTGTTGATATCGATTTGTAATATATTATTTTGAATTACTGTATATCGATTTGTAAGATATTATGTGTTTTCTAGTGTTGATTTGTAAGATATTGTTTTATTTGTTAATATCGATTTATAATATATTATGTTGAATTGTTGTATAGCGATTTGTAAGATATTATGTGTTTTCTATTATCGATTTGTGAGATATTGTTTTGTTTGCTAATATCGATTTGTAATATATTATGCTGAATTGTCGTATATCAATTTGTAAGATATTATGTGTTTTCTAGTGTCGATTTGTGAGATATTATTTGGTTTATTACTATCGATTTATGA
Source organism: Nuphar pumila (assembly GCF_984573655.1). Lineage (NCBI taxonomy): Eukaryota > Viridiplantae > Streptophyta > Magnoliopsida > Nymphaeales > Nymphaeaceae > Nuphar > Nuphar pumila. Next base: position 80,828,339 of record NC_143263.1, on the reverse strand, counting down.
GATATTGCTTTGTTTGTTACTATCAATTTTGTAAGATATTATGTGTTTTTTATTATCGATTTGTGAGATATTATTTTGTTTGTTAATATCGATTTGTAATATATTATGCTGAATTGTCGTATATTGATTTGTAAGATATTATGTGTTTTCTAGTGTCAATTTGTGAGATATTGTTTTGTTTGTTACTATCGATTTGTAATATATTTTGCCGAATTTCCATATATCAATTTAAAAGATATTATGCTGAATTGCCGTATACCGATTTCTAATATATTATGTTGAATTGTCGTACATCAATTTGAAAGATATTATGTATTTTCTAGTGTCGATTTATGAGATATGGTTTTGTTTGTTAATATCGATTTATAAGCTATTATGTTGAATCTTTGATACTGTGATTCATTCAATTGTTTCTTTGACTTGCTTAACTAATCAGTAGTCGTTGTTATATGCATCTTGAATTGCCGTATATCAATTTGTAAAATATTATGTGTTTTCTATTGTCGATTTGTGAGATATTGTTTTGTTTGTTAATATCGTTTTGTAATATATTACGCTGAATTGCCGTATATCAATTTGTAAGATATTATGTGTTTTCTAGTGTCGATTTATGAGATATTGTTTTGTTTGTTACTATCGATTTGTAATATATTATGCTGAATTGTTGTATATCGAGATTTGTAAGATATTATGTGTTTTCTATTGTCGATTTGTGAGATATTATTTTGTTTGTTAATATCGATTTGTAATGTATTATGCTGAATTGCCGTATATCGATTTGTAAGATATTATATGTTTTCTAGTGTCGATTTATGAGATATTGTTTTGTTTGCTACTATCGATTTGTAATATATTTTGTTGAATTGCCGTATATCGATTTGTAAGATATTATGCTGAATTGCTATATACCGATTTGTAATATATTATGTTGAATTATCGTATATCGATTTGTAAGATATTATGTATTTTCTAGTGTCGATTTGTGAGATATGGTTTTGTTTGTTAATATCGATTTGTAAGCTATCATGTTGAATCTTTGATACTGTGATTCATTCAATCGTTTCTTTTACTTGCTAAACTAATTGATAGACGTTGTTATATTCAAAAGCTCTAAAGCTTCACCAAAATACCTGCTATGGCATACCCTCCAGCAAGAGTATTCCATGTGAATGAGTTTTTATGCTTCATATTATCTAAGACTCCCCTCGCTTCAACTAGACCCCGGTGCTTCATGTACATCTCTACTACGATGGCATGAGTTTGACAAGTCTTTTGGTATGTAACAATTTTGGGAGGATGTTTGCATTTCTTGTTGAACTTAATGTAGTGTCTGATATTGTTTTGTTTCATGACAGGCTCAGTTCAATTCAAAAGTGAGCAACGCAACACATGAATCACGTGTGTATTCTTCAGCTACAAAATAGTTGTAGCATTTAACTTTCATATCTTACAAATCGTTGTAATGTTTAGCATTTTATAATTCTTTATTGTAGTTCTATAATTCTTTTGTTGTAAATTTATAATTTTGTGTTGTAATTCTATAATTCTTTGTTGTAAATCAATAATTCTTTGTTGTAATTCTATAATTCTTTGTTGTAATGTTATAATTCTTTATTGTAATTCTACAATAGAAATCATACTACAAATAACATAAAAATCGATACTAGAAAATACATAATATCTTATAAATTGATATACAACAATTGAGCATAATATATTACAAATCGATACGGAAATTCAACATAATAGCTTACAAATCGATATTAACAAACAAAACCATATCTCACAAATTGATACTCAAAAACACATAATATCTTACAAATCGATATACGATAATTCAACAAAATATATTACAAATCGGTATAAGGAAATTCAGCATAATGTTATCATCGCAAAATTTTTAACTTTTGCAAATCAAACTGACCTTTGAAAAACTTTTTGAAAATAACTCGCCTCCGTTTTAAAATGCGGGAAAATTCCGAAGAATGGGACTCGCCTGTCGGTACGAGGTTCAACCGTTCCTGCCACCTTTAACAGGGATAATTGAACCAAGGATCAATCTTATGCTCTACTCTATTCAACTTGTCTAAACCATATTCTAATTTCTAAATGCACAAAGAATCAGGCATGTGCTATGAATTTTCAGAAAAATGCACATTTGAAAACATGATGTTTGCTTTAAATGATTGAAAAAGAAAATATAAATCTTGGAAATGATATCACATGGAAAATCGTGAATTAGGACTTGGAATATACTTGAAATATTCTTTGAAATTCAATGCTTTTGGGAAAATCGATTTTGCTATAAGACTTAGGAGATTTTGAGGAATTCAATTTTCTTGACTTGGATTTTGAATTGGAGTTGACAAATGCATGAAATGAATGAATATGGATTTGAGGAATTGAGAAATACTTTTTGTATTTTTGAGAAATGCAGTGCATTTTGAAGTTAGCCTAAGAGTGTAGGCTGAATGTGGCTAATGTGAAGATCATAAATCTAAGTATCATTCATATTCTGACTATGGCCATAAATACAAATTCCACCAAGTTTATAAACTTCATAGAAGCTAGTGCATGTGTCATTCGTGTAGACCATGGTGAATTTGTAAAAATATGCATGAATCATCATCCATCACACATTAAAATTATAAAAATAAGTTATATGCAATGCAACCTAAGCTAAGCAGGAAATGTAAATTCTTTTTCCAAAGTTTAATTACAAATTACATCACTATTGAAATTTAAATACATGAAAAATAAAGTCTTCAATGTACCTGCAAAACTAGAAAACTTGGTTAATGAAAATATGTTGGCTTTTCTAGATTTATCCAACAATATCAGGAAATTGTTGGATTTTGCCAGATATAAGCCTTTTCCTTGATTCCCTTAAATCAAAATGATAAAGTATGAAATAAAATTGAATAAATAAGGAAGATAAAATATGAAATTTCGAAATTGGGGTCAAAATGACCAAAATACCCCTAATAACAAGACTATGGCCTTGAAATTAAGGTTTTTAGAAAGATATTTTGATAAAATGCAAGTTTTGAAATTTGAATGTAATAAACTAAGCTAAATATGATATGACATGCTTAAATATGTGAAAATTAGGGTTAGAGATTTCGAAATTTAGGTCAAATGACCAAATTGCCCCCGATAGCAAGACTATGGCCTTGAAATCAGGGTTTTTAGAAATAGATTTTGGTAAAAACTTAGGTTTTATGCACTAAATGAAATCAAATGAGCACAAAATTAAACCTAAAGAATCCTAATATGATTATGAACATGATTAAAACCCTAAAAATATATGCTTATGTACGAAAATCCAATAATATCACAAATTTTGTGATTTTTGCAGTGTTTTGGATCTTTCAGGAACCCGGTTTTGCAATTTGCTCAATTCAGCCATCAAATGGATTCCAAAATCCATAAAAATTGGTACCTGCACTTGTTATAACCCTAATGTCGAATTGGAATTATAAAAATAATTTTTTGACATTAAATTAATCCAAAAATTGCATTAAACCCTAAAATATGCTATTTTTGACCTAATTCACCAACCAGTCTCAATCCAAGACCTGAACCAGGGGTCAAATCTCTATGGAAATTTATGTTAAAAACCTGATTTGATGTCTGATTTTTTTGACAGGGTTCCCGATTTCCAAAACCTCTGATTTTTCTACAGTAACTCAATAACTCATGCATGCATCACATATAAAAAAATCAGAAATAAATAATGAGAAATTCAACCCGAAATAACATTATCTTTACTGTTCTAAACCTAAAGCACACAGAAATTTAAGAAACTTGACAAACCATGCATTAACTAATGTAAATAAATAAAATAAACCATAAAATAGTAAATAAAACTTATTTCTATGCTATAGAACGTAAAACAAACATGAATAAACCATGAAAATAAAATAAAAACAGGGAATCAATGGCTGGAATTTGCTTTCACCTTTAAAACATAGATTTAATCCATCAAAAAGGGTAAATCATATATTTTATTGGTTAATAATGTAAAGAATCATATTAAAATCAATTCTAATGGATTAAAATCTCTGTAAATCATCCAAAACAGAATTAGATCACCTTCTTGGATCGTTCTTGCTGATTCTTGATGGTTCTTGAGGTTGAATCCATGGTTTAATCCATGAAGGGGATGACACCAATGGCTAAAATTGATTTAAAACATGAAAAAGTATTAAATAAAACTAAAAAATATTACCTTGGTGCTTGCAGCTGCAATGGAGGAAGGTGGAGGTGCTGGAGAGGAGAGAGAGGCCACGAAAATTTGAGAGAAAAGCGCCCCCCTTTTGGCTCCCCTTAGGTCCCTTTTTATAGTTTTTCAAAAAGTCACTTAATTAGGGTTAATTAAGAGGTTTTTCATTTTTTAGGACTCTTTCTAATAAATCCACTAAAGGCAACGATTTTTTGTGGTTTTCTAACCCTAAATGAACTCTAATTAAACCTTAATTAACACCTAATTAAACCCTAAAAAGTCCAAATGTGGTACCACCTAGTATGGACCCACATTTGGTTTTTAAAACCTGAATTTAAAACCTTTAAAAACCAATGGTTTAAAACTTAAATAAAATGGATTTTTAAAATTGATTTTGACTCCTCTAAACCTCTAACCTAACTAGGAAAATGACTAACCCTAGTCTAGCCCTGACTTACTCGAATATGGCGTCACCCCGAGTGGGCCCTACTTGAGTTTTTTTTTTTAAAAATGATTTTAAAACTTGAAATTGAGAAAGTTTTCAAAAGATTTTCAAAAGTAAACTTTGAAATTAAAATTTTTGAAATGGCATAGGGTCCTAACTGGGTCAGGACTCCTCTAGATATGGTACCAACTGAGTGGGCCCACATCGAGTTTTGCAAATTTTGAAATAAACACTGAAAATACCTTTGAAAAGGGGTTAAAATTAATAATTAAAATTCAAGATCTTTGAAAATAGGGTCTCAAGCGAACTGGAACTCCGGGTTAGAGTCCTGAACTCTCAGGACTCTGAGATTTTAGATTTTAAAAGCCAAATGAAAGAATTTTCAAAAGATTTTATCAAGAAATGATGAAATAAGTCAGAAAACACAGTCAGGGTTAGACTCCTAACTCGACCGAACTCTAAAATAGAGTCCTGAACTAACTGGACTCTGTAAAATGACCTAAATTTTGAAAATAATCGAAAAAGACTAAAAATGGAAGTAAAACAGACTCCTGACTGGATTAGGACTCTGAGACAGAGTCCTGATCGGACTGAAACTTTCAAAAATTTGAGAAATTTGATGAATAGAGGAATTCAGAAGCGACACCACCTCATCGGGTCTCATCTGTGAATTGAAATCGATTAAAATTTGAATTTGAAATGAATCCAGATTGTTTCCTTGAGAAAATATTTCGAAATATAAAGTCCTGGGGTTGGAAAATGACAGAGTATTGAATAAAAAGCCAGGTTTTGAAATTGATTTTGAAATAAAGCTTTAAAATTCAAATCTGGATTGAATGTTTTGAAATAGGAGTGCTGGATCTCGAAAATGAGATGCAATGTCATACAATGCTATGCAGAATACGTGCAATGACATGCAATGATCTGTGATGACTTATGAAACGGACAAACACTGGATGAAGGTAAAAATTTGGTGTGTTTACACATAATATCCTGGAAATCGATATACGGGTGTACTGAAATTGGTTTGCAAGAAAATATCTAAGAAACAACCAACCCCTAAGCAACCAAGCCCTTCACATGAACAAGTATATAATACAGTATATTGTTTCACATGTAAATTGTATTACGTGCAACTTATCAGTAACTAACTTGTGAGGTGAAAATGAGGACGACAATGACAATGCATGTGAAGTATAGTGAATTAGAACATGGTCTGTTCAATGCATTTGTTCATCTGCGTGGTTTTTAGTTTTTAGTGTATCATCAATCTTTTCTATCTTTTGCTTTAGCTAATGTTCAGTTTGAGACAAAGGGAAGATGATGATTTTGAATACGAAGTGCCATTGACGCAATCGCGGGTCAGAATCGAGGAACCTTTATCTTCTCCACCCTCTGTTTCGTTGTTGTCTTATCGCGACACACCAACATCGTCGAAGAAACCCATGTTAGAGGAGCCAACTCCACCAAGAAGGCAGTTGTAGTTGAAATTGGAGCCACCATCTTCCTCACTTCAGTCTTCTCCTCCAAGATTGTCGTACCATGAAGCCTCATTGTCGAGGAGACCCGTGTTGGAGGAGCCTCCAAGAAGGTGGTCTATGAGATTGCAGGAGCCCCCACGTTCACCATTAGCATCTCTTCTGTGCTTGCCATATCGATAATTCTTTGTTGTAAATCAATAATTATTTATTGTAATTCTATAATTCTTTGTTGTAAATCGATAATTCTTTCTTGTAATGTTATAATTCTTTATTGTAATTCCACAATAGAAATCAAACTACAATTATCATAAAAATCAATACTAGAAAACACATAATATCTTACAAATCGATATACAACAATTGAGCATAATATATTATAAATCGATACAGAAATTCAACATAATAGCTTAAAAACATATATTAACAAACAAACCCATATCTCACAAATCGATACTATAAAACACATATTATCTTATAAATCGATATACGGCAATTCAGCATAATATACTAAAACTCAATATTAAACAATTCAACATAATATCTTACAAATTGATATACGATAATTCAGCATAATATATTACAAATCGATATTAACAACCAAAACAATATCTCACAAATTGATACTAGAAAACACATATTATCTTAGAAATCGATATACGATAATTCAACATAATATATTACAAATCGGTATACATTAATTCAGCATAATATCTTACAAATCGATATACGACAATTCAACAAAATATATTATAAATTGATATTAACAAACAAAATAATATCTCACAAAATGACACTAGAAAACACATAATATCTTACAAATCGATATACGACAATTCAACATAATATATTACAAATCGATATTAAGCAATTCAGCATAATATCTTACAAATCGATATACGGCAATTCAGCATAATATATTACAAATCGATATTAACAACCAAAATAATATCTCACAAATCGATACTAAAAAACACATATTATCTTACAAATTGATATATGACAATTCAACATAATATATTTTCAAATCGATATACGTCAATTCAACATAATATCCTACAAATCAATATACATCAATTCAACATAATATATTATAAATTGATATTAACAAACAAAACGATATTTCACAAAATGACACTAGAAAACAAATAATATCTTACAAATAGATATACAATAATTCAACAGAATATATTACAAATCGATTTTAACAACCAAAACAATATCTCACAAATCGACACTAAAAAACACATAATATCTTACAAATCGATATACGGCAATTCAGCATAATATGTTACAAATTGATAATAATAAACAAAATAATATCTCACAAATCAACACTAAAAAACACATAATATCTTAGAAATTGATATACGACAATTTAGTATAATATATTATAAATCGATATTAACCAACAAAATAATATCTCACAAAAATTGATATAATATCCTATAAATTATAAGATGTGTCAATTTGCAAGATATTTGTATTATGATTTTGAAACATGTGCCTGCAGAATTTACATTATTGCGATTTGGGTGCTTGAGGTGGTGATTTGCGTATTCAACACACATATGCCAGGTTCATAATTTTGGTTTATAGATCAATGTAAATTTTATACACAGTCTTACAAAATTTGTATACACAGTCTACAAAATCTGTTACAAATGTCTGTACAAAAAAAAATTAGAAATTGAAAGTTGAACCAAAAATTGCTCTCTCTCTCTCTCTCTCTCAGCAGTAGAACGTAACCCTCTTTACGTTATCCTTGAGAACAACTAGACGTTTAAAAAAACTTCCTCTTACTCCTGGGGGCTTCTCATCCTTTGTAGCTTTCTAGGTAATCTTACTGTCTAAGTTTTTGTATCTTCCTCAACTAGAAAATCATTCAATTTTTCACATAGTTTTGTGTAGAATTCAGGTATATCATCATGGAAAAAAAACCCTGACAGACCAATATAAAAATGTAGTCACCAATAATAAAGGATAATAAAACATGTTTAAGTGTACAACATACAACGATGAATTTTGGTGCTTGTCTATATTATATTGGTTTAATATACTTCATTACAAAGATGTCATTTTTGAGAAGGATAAGTTTGTAATCTAGATGCATTAGCTAATCTCAATTAACAAAAAAGAAGAATATATATTAACACAATTAATTACCATCTTTTCAGATTTTTCAGATTAATGAAGATGCTAAATTGTCTGAGCTACGCCCAATAATAATGAACTCCCATTTATTCTACGTGCTTTATTATCCTACTATTCTTGACGTTGCTGTATTGATATCATAATTTTTTTAAAAAAATGGTGAAACACTCAAGTCAAAAAATAACTCCCACAAGCAACAATTGCACATGCATCTTACATGTTACTGATTTTTCATGTCTATTACATCAAAGTACATTTATATATTGTATGGCTGTATATCTGCTGAAATTAATGTTTCCATAATACTTTTTGTTGGTTAAAGCTGATGTGTGGCTTATGCCAGCATTCATATTTATTAACATGTCCAAAAATACTGCAACAAAGTGTTATCCTTTGTCCACTTTATCATAAAGGGTGCACTCCTAGATTCAGATGGTGAAGAAAAGGTTCAGCTGACAATAGGTTCTCTGCTTTTCAATTTTGAAGGAAATTTCATCATTTATTAAAGAGGGTCAGGGGTTTAATAACTTGTCAGTGACTCAGTTAACATACGAACAAAAGGTTGCAGTCAAATTATTAACTTAAAATATGCCACAATGAATTTGTACACCTGAGGACAGGCTTAGGAAAACAAAGCTCTTTAGCTGCACTCCGGAACAAGCAGGGGGGTGGGGTTATGGACTAGTCACAACCAATCTATCAAACTGGATAAATCCAGGCATGAAATTCCTTGCAAGGCACTTTAAAAAGCGTCGTCAGTAAAGCTGAGGACGTGATTTTTCCCGGCACTTCCAGGGCAATTAAAAAGTGCCATCAAAGTTCTCTAGCGGCACTTTAAAAGCACCGCAGAGATTACTTTTGGTATTGCGATAGTCTATGTCACATGAATACGAAGATACGAGAGTCAAAATGAAGTATCCATGTATCATAGACCACGATTTTATTGGAAGAATGCTAAGTTATAACTAGAGCAGTAAGGTGAGAAGTGGGGGAAGATTCCTATACACTCTGTATGGAGTGCCCACTTGAGCTGTTGGCTCTTTCATATAGGACTCTTTGGTGCAAAAGTGCTTCTAGCAACTACATTTCAAGGTAATGCCAAGTCCCCACATATGAAGGACGATAAATTGCAAGACACACATGATACAAGCCTGGAACAAAGCTCCAGGAAGGATGAGTTCCACCCTCACAAAATTGCGATGGATACATGACACAATTTTGAAACACCATGAGAGAGGGAGGTGTTGGATATTTTATATGGCCTTGCATAACTTCTGATGAAATTCATGAATATTCAAATATAACCATTATTATGTTCATCAAGTGTTGTTCCCATAGTGCATGCAACCATCACTTATGCATGATCTTATCATGGTTTTACCAATTTTAAATGCAGGATGAGCTCATCTAAAAACTTTAAGTTGTATCATTTTGGACATGAGAAAAAACATCAGCTTCAGAATTATAGATACATTGTCTTTGATTTTGGAAATCGTGGTAGGCTGGGATCAATAAATAACCTATAAAACTTAAAAAAATGTTGACGATATTTATTCATTTAAATAATGTGTCATTAAAAAATTTATTTATTTGAATAACACATATTATTAAGATAGCAACAGATGCAATCGCCCCAATTTCATACATTGAACCAACACTCCATAGAAATCTCTTAGTCATGTTTTAATGAAGATGTATGTACGGTTGATAAAAAAATTTATATAATAACATGATAACAATATTCTCTTTTGGTTCTAACCAAATTGAAAATATTTTGAAATATGAACAACAACCTGTAAGCAGGGGCGTAGCTAGGATTCATGTGAGGGGGGGGGGGGGCAAACAGGGGTGTAGCAAAAAAAATTTTATTTGTGTGATAGTTGGGGGTTGGGGGGGCAGCGCCCCCGAAAATTTTTTTTTTGAGATAAAATAAAAAATGGCTACAATTATTAATAAAAATCTATTTCATATGGACAAATCAAACTATTTGCTGCAGTCAGGGCTGGGCCACGACTGGGCTTTTAAAATAAAAAATTTAACTGTTTCGGGAGGCAGGACTGGGCTGTAGCCCAGTCCTGCCCCCCCCCCCCCCCCCCCCTAGCTACGCCTTTGCCTGTAAGAAAACTTGACTTTCAAATTTGGAAATCATGCTCACTCAAACACTTTTAAAAACAAATAATATATTTTTTCCTTAAACAAGATTTTCATAAGAGATTTAAAATCCAACACTTTAGTAGGTGTGCCATTTATTAGAAAAACTACACTAAAAGCATATAACCAATAATGAGAAGGGACATTGGCTTATGCCATCATAAACAGCCATGTATCCATAATATGTCTATGCCTTGGTTCCACAATGCCATTAGGTTCATGTATACGGGGGCAAGTTAAAAGATGCATAAGAATCCATTACTAAAACAAAATATCACATTCCACATATTTACGCATGATGCAAGGATGGCTATGTCATGGTCGATGCCCATGTAAGGATATTGCGGTTCACTTTATGCATTATAGCATTACAGCATTATAACTTAACCACCTTTCATTCAACATGCCATGATTTTTATAATAATAAAAATGTCAACAGTTCACACAATGACAAATAAAACAAAATAACATTATAACACCATGAAAAAGAAATCCGTTGTTATGATTAAAGGTGAATATATAATTTGCTGATTGCATGCATGGGTGCCAATATCGACGACATGAACGATCAACAACACTGATTCATTGAAATGGTGTAAGCATGTGGCTCACCCGACTGTATACATAACTAATGAATGTAGTCGATTAAACTTTAAAATGGCTATTCAAATATGTAACTAATTAACATATATACTTAAAACTAAATAAGGATGAGGAAACATACTTTTCACCTGATGAGAGCTTCACTACACATGTTGAAAAAAGAAGAAAGCACAAGATAAGAACCAACTTACATTGATTCAAGCCACCGTCAAGATTGAGCCGGGCTCAAGGTTTTGTGTCCATCCTTGGTTTGGAAGAAAACCGAATGGGGGTGGACTTTGGGCATGCTTCTTGGCTACCCATAAGGATTTTTCAATACTCCCCGCCCCCTCCCAAGGGTGAGACCCCTTCTCCCATTAAGACAGCAGTTGGTCTTATCTCCAACCACACTTTCTTAAACTAAGCCAAACACTCATTAATTAATTTTAATTAAGAAATTAGGACTTCTAAAAAAAAGTTATAGAGATTCTAGGAGTACCAAAATAATATCCAATAATTTTGGTTTTTACAAGCATGTCTTCAAAAACTTGATTTATGAAAACTTGTTTGACAAATCATGATTTTGACTCAATAAACATAATTATTATTATACATTAATATAACTCACTGAAAGACGTACTAGAGGTTTGGCTTGCATGGTGTGCTTACACTAGATATTGTAATGAGTATTGAAAAAGTCCTGCTTACTCAGTACATGGACATGCAAACCAATATTTGGCACGCTAATTGTCCAAGACCAAAGTTCGCTTAGCCAATTCAAACTTGAAGGTCACCAACGAGTGTGCTTGTTAAGCATCATCTCTCCATAGGGATACCTGCCCTTCGCACACAGAAAAGTTTCTAACCGACATAGAGAGACAATGGGGGTCTCCTGCAAGCATGTGTGTTGCATGCTCCACGGTTTTCTATTGGGTTCTCGGGTGATTTTCTCATACTGGCACTATGAGTAGGTTCATCTCCTGAAGGCCTCTTCTTTAGAAGACTCTATTGCAAAAAAATAAAAGAAGACACACTCCAACACCCCAACTTACTCAGGATTTACCCTAACCTGATACGTAAGACATCAAGGGTAATGCATCTAATAGTCTTGAAGGTTGGGTTTTCTCATGTCAAAATGGCATATCATGTTTAAATTTTAGATGAGCCCATCCTACAAATAACCGGTTAGTACTACAATATAAACTTGTACAAGCTACAATTGCATGCAATGATATGAAGTTGTTCATGAACAAAATATAAATTTATTCATTTAAATATCCATGGATTTCATTATAAAATTATGCAAAGCTATACAAAATCCAACATTTGATGTCTTACAAATCAAGTTAAAGGTATAAGCCTGAGTGAGTTGAGGTGATGCAGTGTATCTTTTTTTTTTGCAGTAGGATCTCTTAAAGATGAAGCCTACAAAGAGATGTATAGACCTACTCACGATGTTAATATGGAAAAATCACAGAAGGACCCGACCGACACCATGGAGCATGTGACACACATGTTTACAGTAAACTCGACATTGTCACTCCGGCATTTAGAAAATTTGATATGCGTAGGGACAGAAAGCCCTATTGAAAGACAATGGTTAATAATCACTCGTCAATAGCCTTTGAGATAGGATTGACTACGTAAACTTTAGTTTTAGACAATCAATGTGTCCTATATTGGTATTGCATGCATATATATTAGGTGAGTAAAGCTTTTCTGATTCTCATAATGGTAACTAGCGTGTGCACATTATATTAAGGGCAGACCTTTAGTATATCTTTTAATGTGGTCTCAGATAGTACAGTAATAAATATGAATATATTGAGTCAAAGTCATGATTTGCCAAACATGTTTTTTGTTAGTCTTGTTTTTGGGACATGTTTATAATTATTATATTTGTTAAATTTAGTTTTGCTATCTCTGAAATTTGTATAACTTTTAGGGTCTTATTTTAAATTAAAATAATTACCTAATGGGGGATGGAGTTCTCAATTAAAAAAGTATGGTAAGAAGTTGGCATCAAATGAAACTCATTTTCTTAATGAGAGGTTGAAGTATCCATACTCTATAAATAAAGGGTCTCACCCTTTTTTAGTAGTTTTGTGTTTAGCAAGCTCAGGTTTGCTTCATCTGTTGTCCTCACAATCATAGGGTGAACACAAAAATTTGAGCCTGGTTATCTTTTGGTAGTGGTTCAAGTTAAAGTAAGTTGATCTCTAGTCTTATGTCTTATTTTTTCTTTTTCAATAAATATGGATTTGAGAACTTTGGCTAGTTAAAAATATGTTTTTTCTTTTATTTTATTTCTTAATATTATTATTAATTTATACGTAATATTTATTAAAAATTGTGCTTTGATCATATACATATATTTGGGTCGGATCATACCCGAAATTAGATAACACTTGACATAGTCAGGTTACGGAAGTCATAACTTTACAACAGTATATTATAATTCAGTGATTTTTGATGCGTTGAAAAGCTAAAAGCAAATTTTGTCTTTTTAAGACAAAAGCAAATTTTGTCTTTTTAAGACAAAAGCAAATTTTTATTTTATGATGTCCAAAATTATATGACAATCAAGCAGCTTTTATTTTGGCAAATTTGGTTGCTTATTTAAATAAGCATGATCTTATTTCTAATCAGTGTTGTGAGAGGCGTACGCCTCAGTACCTGAAGCATACGCCTCAGAGGCGAGGCGCACACTCAAGGTACTGAGGCGTGCTGTGATGCGCAAATTGCCCCTCATCAACCTCCAGAACGCCCTCCTTCATCCCCAAGTCTTCCTCCTCCGCCCGATTCGTCGGCTGTGCTAACCCCAAGTGCCGGTGGATCCACCGCCACGTGCCGGCCAACTGCTCCTCCGCCGCTCCCTGCCTCCCCTCCCACCGCCTCACTTCCATACCAGTTGTGAGAGGCGTACGCCTCAGAGGCGAAGCGCAGGCTCAACGCCTCGCTTCGCCTCATCGCATTTAACAACCTTGTTTCTAATATTTATGATTGTTGATTATAATTGCATGTTTGTTTTTAATTACAAGTATTTAATATTTGAAATTTGATCAATTTAGATAAACTTAGATATTTCAATTGATAATTTATGATCATGTTTACTAAGTTAGAACATTGATTTGGTCATGAAGATTTCATTTGCATATTTACATTGACATGTCATATGGATAATGTATAAATGTGCATAACTTCTTTTCATTAATATGATTATTTTAAATAAATAAAAATAAAAGAAATATGATTGTTTCTCATAAAACAAAGTAATTCAATTCTATGCTAAATTTCCATCCTATACGGATATTTAACACTTAATTAATAATATTTCTTATAGTATTTGATTTTCATAAAGTTTATAAGTTAAGGAATCTAAAGTTTATAAGTTAAGGAATCTGGACATAATGTTAAATCCTATTAATGCTTTTTTGACATAAAAATAACCAATTAAGTAACCAGTGAAGATACAACAACGATTAGAGGCAAACAGCAAAGAAGTGGTAGTGATGAGGTATCTCTCACCGCAAAACCCAAAACCAAACAACAGAAAACAACAAACAAAAAAATAGAAAACAGAAAACAGAAAACAACAAAACATAGATAATATGAAAAAACCATATCCCTAAGAGAGGTGAGACTGACGTTAAATCTGCATCCTGTTAGCACCAATCCAACGCAGATCCTGGCCAGGCCACTTCCTGCGCACTCTGACAGTGGTTTCCCATTTCAACTGCTGCAGTAGGTGATCCGGCCTCTTCACCTTCCTAAATATACATCGGTTGTACCTAAACCAGATGATGGTCCATGCCCAAAGCAACCAGACTCTCCAAACGAACAATCATATCTTATCCCTAGACCTGAGGAAATCATCCGTCAAGACCAGTGTAGGGAACAAAATGAAGTCCCATGCTATACCCATGCCTTCCAAAGGCAGCCGAATAATGTTTTCAACGAAGGGGTATTCCCAGAAAAAAGTGTTGAGTAGATTCCTCGTGAGCAAAACATAGAGAGCAGATACTGGCCAGGCAAAACGATCCCCCAAAGGTAATCCTCCCCCCCATACAGATTTTTCGGCACCCAATGCCCTGTAAAACGAAGCCACCCAGAACTGACCATCATGGGACAGTGTCCCCACGATTTTGTTATCAAGATGTGACAAAGAAACCATGGCCAAATCCAATGCAAGTGTAGACCAGTGTTGTGAGAGGCGTACGCCTCAGTACCTGAAGCCTAGGCCTCAGAGGCGAGGCGCACGCTCAAGGTACTGAGGCGTGCTGTGATGCGCAAATTGCCCCTCATCAACCTCCAGAACCCCCTCCTTCATCCCCAAGTCTTCCTTCTCCACCCGATTCGTCGGCTGTGCTAACCACAAGTGCCGGTGGATCCACCGCCACATGCCGGCCAACTGCTCCTCCGTCGCTCCCTGCCTCCCCTCCCACCGCTTCACTTCCATACCAGTTGTGAGAGGCGTACGCCTCAGAGGCGAAGCGCAGGCTCAACGCCTCGCTTCGCCTCATCGCATTTAACAACCTTGATGTAGACCACTACTGAAACACCACCTAAGGGTTCCTTCTTAATACGATGTTCCAAACGCTAGAATTAGGCGAACAGATATCCCTTACCTTGCTGAATTTCTTGTGTGATACATGATACAAATCGGGAAATTCATCCCGATGCGAAATGATGACCCGACCACTTTTCATGCCAAATGAAAGTACGAGCACCATCACCCACCGTAACCTTAATGAATTGACAAAATACATCAATCACCGTCGTCCACCATTTCCAAATTCTTAAACCTAGGGATGGCAATGGACCAGGGCGGGGGCGGGGGACAGGGTCTCCACCCCGCCCCGTCTCAAGATTAGAACCTTCATCCCTGCACAGGGATGGATTTTAACCTCCACCCCCGTTTCATGTCCTCCATCCCCGGTTCAAACGGGAATGAGGGGGGGGGGGGGGGGGCGTTTCCCCGTGTTCTACTGCCATCGATCCTTTAGAGGACTGGGGATGGGGCGGGGCGGGGATCATGGCAGGGACGGGGCGGGGAAAAGTGTAAGTCCATCCCCGCCTCCATCCTCGAATGGGGATGGATTTTAACCTTCGTCCCCACCTCCATCCCCGTTTCATACCCTTCATCCCCGGTCCAAACGGGGCGAGACGGGGTGGGGCCCCGCTTTCCTCCGGCCCACTGCCATCCCTTTCAAACCAGGTTGCCATTTGTAGTTTTCCTACCAATTCCAAGGACATTCTGACAAATTGTATTTTTCTGAAAAAAAAAATGATGGAAAGAGTACCCTCTTTGTTGCAAATCAGTCACACCCATTTAGCAAGTAGAGGTGTCCCGAATGGCCAAACCACCAAACTCCAACGGCTTCGAGATATCCGCTCAACCAACCAAGGACCTCGAATTACTCTCTAAATTTTCATTCTAAATAAATCTTTAAAAAATCTTAAATAACATTTTTTCTACCTTTTTTAAGCATCTTAAAAATTTAAATAAAGTGGAGAACCATGGTGAATATGTTAGACTTCACCAAGTTAATATGAACCGTCCTCGACAAAAGGTGTGACATACAAGATTGAGTTCTCGCCCTCACCTGGTCTTCAACCTTGCTCCAATGTAACTCACGAGAGACACCCAAGTGTAGTGTGGGAGGCCCAAATACGTCAAAATGAAGAGAACTTGCTGCACACTCAAAGATGTTACAGGCTTTATTTTGCATAGAACTGGTGTCATCAGTAAGAACCATACTATTTACGAACGTATCATCAAGTTTTAGCTGCCTGTTCTTCCACACTTTCTTGATTCTTTTGATTTGAGCGTGCTGCGTATGAAGGTTTTTGTAAGACCTTAAAGAAAATTAATGGTCTAAACGTGATGTCTAATGAGCCAACCATGCTCAACACATCCATGAGGCCAGACCGATTAAACAAAGCTTGCACTTATGATTTTTTGCTAGAAAATAATGTAGATCGATCCATTATACCAATCATAATCAAAACATGTAATAGTATTTTGATAATGCCATGCTACCTGGTAAAAAGTCGCACTTGCAAGTATCAATTATCAAAACAAGCAAATGTGTTTATCAAGCTTTAACTTACTAAAAACACACTTTCAATCATCCAAATATATTTGCATTATAGGTAAATGCATTTACCAACCTTATGTAGATCCTAAAAACTCACCTGTTTCAGTGTACTGAGTAAAAACGTTCTTAGTACACAAAAACGTGCATGCGTCTGTGTGCATATGAGAGAGAGAGAGAGTGTGTGTGTGTGTGCGCTATTCATGTCATTTAGAGTGTGATTGAATGCCATGGATTTCTGATCGATGTATTCAAATCTTCCCTGTGCACCTACCAAATTCATGTTTCTCAAATACACGGGATCTTCATGACAAAAGTATCTCTGGATTCATGAATCTCTAGCCCAAGGGTGAAGGATCAAGCCAGAGACATGAAATTTAAATTTAAATTCCTCTCTCTACCAACGGGGGCTCCGCTTGTCTTGTAGGAGCTGCTAGTGCACACTTCATTGTGTGGGGACCTTGCAGGTTCAAAACCCAATGAGATAATGTTTTACGGGTAGGGGTCGGCCCAACACCAGCTTGCCTTTAAAAAAAAAATCCTCTTTATATATATTTGGGTCCTACTCTACACATATAAAACAGTTATTTCTTTCATTTAATATCTCTCTCTCTCCCCTTGTTCTTTTTTCAATGTGACGTTCAAACTCCTCCTCCCATTTCTCAATGCACACCCACGATAATCTCTCTCTCTCTCTCTCTCTCTCTTTCTCTCAGTAGAAGAGATGCCGCTTTGCTTCTACTTCCTTTGTTTCTTCTCCCACAAAACCCTCTCATTCCCTTTAGGTTTCTTTGAGTCTACATTTAATTTTGATCATCAAGATTTTTCTTTCATAGCTTTAATTTTACGTTGGAAAATGGTGCAGTGTGAGCATCAATGCCTTGGTGATTTAGGCTTTGTTTGGACTGTCCCAGTGAAGAATATAAAGCACACAAAACCTGTAACGACCCCAATTCACACTCATGAAAAAGTGACATTTTAAAAAAAAAAAACAAGTGCAAAAACTTTCTCAGAGGCCCATACAGTTTAAACACAACGACCACCACAAAGAATCTTATACTCACCATTCACATCACACGCTAACTTTATTTATTAAAATGCATAGAGTTTGAAATATAAGCAAGTAAAATATAAATAAAGCAAAAAAAAACAGTCACGTTGTCCAAAAGAATTTGTCAAGATATCTTGTAGTCCCCTCATGATTCCTCTCAAAAGCAACTTGTCTCACTAGGCATCTAAAGTTGCTTAAAACATAAAAATAGGGCATAAGAATTCAAAGAATCTTGTATACGAATCTCTCTAATGAAACAAATAAGTAAAAAGAATATAAATAAGATTCATACAATATTTTAGATGAATGTAATTATGATAAATTTATAACTCAATTAAATATTCATGTAATATGAAATAATTATTAAGCATGAGAAAACAATTTAATAAACAACAGGGACTATAATTTAAGTCATCAAAACATTTAACATGTATTAGAGAACAAACATTACGCATTCACCAATATATAGCAATTAAGAGGACAAGTAAATATGCATGATCTAATGCATAGCAAAAATATATATGATTTTAGTGCAATGCATGAATAAATTATTATCTTTTATCAGAGTTTTTTTTTATATGCATGTTCTTATTAAATACATATAATTTAAGTTTCTCTTTTTAATTACTGTTGTCCGCGGATATTTCAAATGGGTAAAATTTTCCGAAGTCAAGTAGGGTTTCCAATGTAACTTAGCACACAAATTGTATTTTATTACTGGATTTCAAACTTAGCCCTCGATTGATATCAGGAATCAACATCATTCATCAGAACATTGAAAATCAACAACCATAATACCACTTTCTTGGTATACCAAAACAACAGTTGTATCTACATATCACCCCTAGGCAAAGTTGTAGACGCTCCCTAAAACTGTGATCAAGAAAAGGGTTTCAATATCAGGTTCGGAGGCAACAATAACGTACACAGAATTTTAGTATCATCACGGTTCTTCAAAATCACAATATTCAAGATTCTCATACTATAAAAGGGATATCAAAGAAACGTAGATTACAATGTTCTTTTAATTTCTTTTATCTTGTTATTAATTCATCTTCTTTAATTTGCAATTCAACATGCAAAATTAATAACACGAGCGCGCAAATCAACATGCAAAACTTTTCACGGGACCACATCTCATGGCAACATAAAATAGTGCAATTAGAACAATAATATCATATTTGATTTTTTTGTAATGTATAAAACAACTAAAACAAAGAACAACACATGCTCGTGGCTCACACAGCCCATGATGATCCATTTTGATCATCAATGCATTCATATGCAAAAATCATAAATATCATGCCACTATGCATTCTTTTTTAAATGCTTCTCAATGCACATTCATTTATGTCAATTTAGAGATGTGCAAGAAACAATAATATTTATATGGATGTGCATGGGTTCACATCTTTGTATCAAATACATGCTTTTATTCAATATACATATTCATGTTGAATGCATGCTCTCATTCATGAATCATTTCAATTCAAATATGTGATCATTCATGCAAAACATATTGATTTCATGCATGCACATGCATAGAGAACAACTATGTATTAACACCACAAACATACATGACATAACAAGCATAAGCATGTAAGAAATATCATTCTTTTGTATGCATAAAGTCACATCTAATACCAATAGCAAAATATGAAAATTTGCAAGCATGACTGAAAATTTCACATGCTAAGTTAATCTTCACATATGCATAAACTGATCATGCAATGCACATGGACAAATCTGGGCCTTTAAACTTGCACAAAGTATTTTTTTCTTTACATGTTATATATATTTTATTTATTTATTTTTTTAAACCATATGCAAACCGGGCCTGGCAGGGGCCTGCACCAGTCCAGCCAAGAGCTGGACTGGACCTGACAGGGCCCAACCTGCTTAGCCGAGCCACTTGGTTGGGTTGTTGATTGTCTAGCTAGGACCAAGCTAGGTCTATTCTAGTCCGACCAGACCCCAGCCAAACCTGGTAGGACTTGGCATGTCAGGCCAGGTTCGGCTGGCCTGGCAGCCAGCCCACTAGAGAACAAAATATCGTTATATATATATATATATATATATATATATATATATATATATATATATATATATATATATATATATATATATATATATTGAAAAAGGAAAATAAACAAGAATATATATACATAACATGCAAGAACACACATATTTAGAGTCAATAATGCACGCATATGCATGTTCAAACTCAGGTTGTACGTATAGGGAATTTCATTGCTCAAGTGTGCATATAAATACATGATTCCACTTGGTTTTGCATGTTTGTACTGATTCATATATCAAGTATGCATGAGTATGCATATATCTATTCAGTTATGCATGATTCACAACTAGCAAACATGATTTTACATATTTTCAGATTAGGCATGCATCTATCAACAAATCAAATTACAAAAATATATAGTAACTACTTATTATTGCACCTTGTTACAAAGATTATACATGCACTAAACTTGGACCAGATTTGCGCATGTTATAAACATGGCAAATCTGTCCTGATTTTGGGACCCACAGATATAAACATCAATATATGTATCTTTTTCACAAAATAACCCCACAAAAGAGAAATATAAAACCCTTATTAGAGTAAATGTTGAGATTTACTCTTTTCCCATATATTTTTACTAAAATCTCGCATGAAAATCATATCCATACCCTTTTTCTCATTTGAAACAAGAGAAAGACCCGTACCTCACGTGTAGATCGAAAAGAAATATGGATTTAATGGGGGAAATGACGGATGATTGAAGAATGTAGTCTTCTTTTTCTTCCACTTTCTCTCTTTTTCCTTCTCTTTCTCTTTTTGTTTTGATCTATTTATAAAGCTCTAGGGGGGACGCTCCCCCCCCCCCCCCTTCTAGATGAGCTGGAGAAGAGAGTGCAACCCCATATGGGCTCTCTTCTCTCTTAGAGTTTCAAAAATTTTGAAAACTCTAATTTGACTTTTCAAAGTTTTATTTCATTTAGAACTCTATGTTTCTTAAACCTTCTAAGTGTATTTAAGAGCTCTACTAAGAGTCTTAAACAAATGTCAAATTAAATTTTTAGAATTAAATTAATTATTTATTTATTTAATATTAAATAATAAATAAATTTTTAGAAGTTTCCAAAAATTTCTGAATTCACTTGAGAGGCTTCTTAATATTAATTAACTCCAATTTAAAGGTTTCTAATGAATTTAAAGTTGAAAAAATTGTTAGGCAGGGATTTGGATCTGGATTCAAAATCCAAATTCATCTCAAAAATCCAAATGGGTCTTAAGCTGGACCAATATTAGATTAATATGGGTCTTGGATAGAGTCTAGATCCATATTAATTTGGATCAAATCCATTATATCCGATCCGATCGAAATCCGGATCTGAATCGATAAACTGTTGTTTTTTGAATAATGCAATTTTTGGGCCAACCATAATCTGAATCAAGGAAAATAAAATATAATTACATTCAGAATTTCAAGACGCATCCAATGATATATAACTCAAATTTTGCTTTCAAAAATCATTAAAAAAAAACTCGATTTTCGCTTAAATTTAAAGGTAAAAAATAAAACTTTTTCTCACGTTTTGAGTGGCTCGTTTAGGCCTTGACCATGAGACCTGGACCCAACCCAAACTCCAAAGCATCGGCTTAAAATCGAGAATCTACAACACATACCCACAAAAAAAAACTGCCTCCTAATGCCAAAGACCTCAATAACATAAAACCCATAACTTAGCCCTAACCCTACACTCTCTCCCCACAAAAAAAACTATTCACTCTAAACCAATAGAAACGAGATGGAAATACAAACTCTTCAGAAATAGCAAAAGTCCCATGACACTATAGCTAAAAATTCTACTCACCCACAACCCAAATCCTAAAAGTGCTCATGGATAGAAGCTTTAAAAACCCCAAACTGAATCCATTGTGAAATGGCGGCATGATTTCTGAACTTCAGTGTTGAATATGCATGGTCAAGCATAACATCCAAGAGAGCGAGAGCACCTCTCGCCCATGGATGAAAAAAACATACCTACAGAAGAGAGAGATATGCACCTATTTTCGGCTGTCCCGTTGCAGTGGCCCCTTGCAAAGCAGAAACTGTAAATGGTAACTAGGATTTTAAGCATTTTGAAAAACGGTGAAAAAAAAAACATAAAATATGCGACAAAAACATCAGCGATACATCATGAGATTTAGTAAATCTCGCGATATTTTTGAGAGAAATTGTCAAAAAAAAATCTTACGAGATTTAGCCATTTAAAACTTTTATAGTTTTTCTCATACTTTTTCACGAGATTTTCATAAATATCGTGATATTTGTCACCATGTTGTCAACTACCACCTATCCATGGTGGTAGTCGAATTGTGGAGCTAGCTTTGGTTTTTCCCATGCCAGTTCCATGATTCAACTCCTTTCCCTCATCCCAAATGGAGGGTTTCGTTGTGGATTTCACGAATCCACTCCGACACCCTCCTCTCTCTCTCCTAGTTAAGGCTTTCATTTTTTTTTAAAGATTAGGGTTTTCAAATTTGTTTGTTTAATTAATGTTGATGGTATAGTTTAAGGAAAAATAACTGTACTGTCCTTGTAAAATAATGCATTTTTAGAAAAGCCTCACAATATGTTGAAATCCTCCCCATGTTCAAAATTTTGATTGTCAAGTTTTTTAGGATAATTTTGTCATTCAGCAAATATAACACAATGTTTGCAAATCATTGTTGTAATTTTTTCTGTGAACTTGCTTTTAGAAAAAAGAAAATTACATAAAGGGCAAGGCAGATGGACGATTCACAAATGTACTAGGACATTTGCAAATGTAGGAGTATTTAGTTAAAAGAAGTCGACAAATATAATGACATTCACAAATAATGTTTGTGAATGTTCTCATAATATGTGAACCTTCTTTTACTAAAATCGCATAAAGGGTACAGGCGAGAGGACGTTAGCAAATGTGTAAGAAGAAAGGTGGATTTTGCAAATTTTGGTGGTCCATGTGGAGATGCTACTACTAATGAAAGACCACGCTCCCTGCACATACCCTTCATTTACTATCAAATGAAAGTAAACAGAGAACCTTGATCACTGTGATTAAGTTTGGTTGTCTGAACCATAGCTACTGTTTCTGCTTGTATTCTTTGTCGTGTGAATCCCTTCAAGTTTTTGCCCACATTTTTAAACATAAGGTTCTAGCTTAACAAAAGGACTTCCTTCTATCATGCATCTATGCTTTTCTTTTCTTTTCTTTTTTTTCAAAACCTGCCGTCTCCAAACTAATATATGTATATATATATATATACATATATATATATATATATATATATATATATATATATATATATATAAGAAAACTGGAATATCTAAACCAGCAAAATATGTAAATTGGTATGAACCGAGATTGTCATAGGTTTTTTTGCAAATCTAACTCTGCAGATGCATTATTCATAGTCCATTTGCTTGGAATCGACTATTGGTTCATCGTAATCGGATCAAGAAAATGTGATTTTTTATGCTTGAATATTTATAAAAACTCTAAGCCGGTGATTTTCAAGCCTTAAATGATTCTTCTTATACACTGTAATCGGATGATCCAAGAGTCTATTTCTATAAAATCAAGCATCTAGATCGCATCCGTACGGTAAAATTAAAAAAAAAAATCTATAAAAATCTCAGTGCATACCAGCTTATATATTTTTCTGGTTTGAATATTCCAGTTACCCTATATATATATATATATATATATATTCAAACAGCACACTGGATTCTGGATCCAGTTAAAGATCACAGGATCTGATGATAAAATCGATTAAAGGTACATGATGATTTTGATAAGACTAAAATGTTCATCCTTGAATTCAGTAAGACCACAATATCACCATGTTCAATTGGAAGCTTGCACTCTCCAACACAACAGGCTTGAGAAGTTAGACATACTTCACATTTAAATATCCATGTTCAAAATATGGTTAGGTTCGACTAGCGTCTTTTTGGCTTCTAGATTATTTAACTGATACATATCTGCAACTAACAGATGCTTATTGAAAAAACAAATAGATGCTTGC